>NC_091233.1:12336233-12636233 GCF_040958095.1 Procambarus clarkii
ACATAATTGATCAGATAATAACCTTAAATACTTCATTTTCAATCAACTATTTGTTTCTCGTTAAAATACTGAGTAAGATATTGAAAAGGGGAGAAGTTCTGTTTTTATTGCATATATCGACGTTTCAGCCGGAATAGAGCGGTTTTACGTGTACATCTTCCATCAGTAATATAAACGGAAAATCTGGAACATTTTAGTTAATTCTAATGAAAACACATTGATTTTTATCATTTGTATTGGAAACAACATTGTCATATGTCTTTTCTTGGATCGAAATAATACGAAACCTCGCTCTATGATTCTAAGTTATAATCCCCAAATATGGTTAAATAGTTACTTTTTTCACGATTTTCATGTAGTTTGATATTACGTAAATATATTCATTTTTACCAATATTTCGATTCTATTTCATGTAGTATCACGATATGTGATTTGGCCTTGAAATCTCAGAATTTCGCATAATATTGCATTTTAAGCAAGTTTTCTTGCATTTTGTTTCGTACTAAAAATCATCGAAATTAGAAATATTTTAACGTTTATCATCTCCTTTTCCTTCATGTGATTTAAACAAAATATAATAGAATTAGGCAATATTTTGCCGTTTTCTACGTTTTTGTGAATTTTCCGTCCATGGGTATTAATTCATATATATACGATAAAAATGATGCAAACACATAATTGATTAGATAATAACCTTAAATACTTCATTTTCAATCATCTATTTGTTTCTCGTTTAAATACTGAATAAGATATTGAAAAGGGGAGAAGTTCGGTTTTTATTGCATATATCGACGTTTCAGCCGGATTAGAGCGGTTTTACGTGTACATCTTCCCTCGTTAATATAAACGGAAAATCAAGAACATTATAGTTAATTCTAATGAAAACACATTGTTTTTTATCATTTGTATTGGAAACAACATTGTCATATGTCTTTTCTTGGATCTAAATAATACGAAACCTCGCTCTATGATTCTAAGTTATAATCCTCAAATATGGTTAAATAGTGACTTTTTTCACGATTTTCATGTAGTTTGATATTACGTAAATATATTCATTTTTACCAATATTTCGATACTATTTCATGTAGTATCACGATATGTGATTTCGCCTTCAAATCTCAGAATTTCGCATAATATTGCATTTTAAGCAAGTTTTCTTGCATTTTGTTTCGTACGAAAAATCATCGAATTTAGCAATATTTTGACGTTTATCATCTCCTTTTCCTTCATGTGATTTAAACAAAATATCATCGAATTAGGCAATATTTTGCCGTTTTTCCACGTTTTTGTGAATTTTCAGTCCATGGGTATTATTTCATATATATATACGATAAAAATGATGCAAACACATAATTAATTAGATAATAACCTTAAATACTTCATTTTCAATCAACTATTTGTTTCTCGTTAAAATACTGAGTAAGATATTGAAAAGGGGAGAAGTTCTGCTTTTATTGCATATATCGACGTTTCAGCCGGAATAGAGCGATTTTCGTGTACATCTTCCATCGGTAATATAAACGGAAAACTAGGAACATTTTAGTTAATTCTAATGAAAACACTTTGATTTTTATCATTTGTATTGGAAACAACATTGTCATATGTCTTTTCTTGGATCCAAATAATACGAAACCTTGCTCTTTGATTTGAAGTTAAAATCCTCAAATATGGTTAAATAGTGACTTTTTTCACGTTTTTCATGTAGTTTGATATAACGTAAATATAATCATTTTTACCAATATTTCGATACTATTTCATGTAGTATCACGATATGTGATTTGGTCTTGAAACTCAGAATTTCGCATAATATTGCATTTTAAGCAAATTTTCTTGCATTTTGTTTCGTACGAAAAATCATCGCATTTAGCAATATTTTGACGTTTATCATTCCCTTTTCTTTTATTTGATTTAAACAAAATATCATCGAATTAGGCAATATTTTGCCGTTTTTCCACGTTTTTGTGAATTTTCAGTCAATGGGTATTAATTCATTATATATACGATAAAAATGATGCAAACACATAATTGATCAGATAATAACCTTAAATACTTCATTTTCAATCAACTATTTGTTTCTCGTTAAAATACTGAGTAAGATATTGAAAAGGGGAGAAGTTCTGTTTTTATTGCATATATCGACGTTTCAGCCGGAATAGAGCGGTTTTACGTGTACATCTTCCATCAGTAATATAAACGGAAAATCTGGAACATTTTAGTTAATTCTAATGAAAACACATTGATTTTTATCATTTGTATTGGAAACAACATTGTCATATGTCTTTTCTTGGATCGAAATAATACGAAACCTCGCTCTATGATTCTAAGTTATAATCCCCAAATATGGTTAAATAGTTACTTTTTTCACGATTTTCATGAAGTTTGATATTACGTAAATATATTCATTTTTACCAATATTTCGATTCTATTTCATGTAGTATCACGATATGTGATTTGGCCTTGAAATCTCAGAATTTCGCATAATATTGCATTTTAAGCAAGTTTTCTTGCATTTTGTTTCGTACTAAAAATCATCGAAATTAGCAATATTTTAACGTTTATCATCTCCTTTTCCTTCATGTGATTTAAACAAAATATCATAGAATTAGGCAATATTTTGCCGTTTTCTACGTTTTTGTGAATTTTCCGTCCATGGGTATTAATTCATATATATACGATAAAAATGATGCAAACACATAATTGATTAGATAATAACCTTAAATACTTCATTTTCATTCATCTATTTGTTTCTCGTTAAAATACTGAATAAGATATTGAAAAGGGGTGAAGTTCGGTTTTTATTGCATATATCGACGTTTCAGCCGGATTAGAGCGGTTTTACGTGTACATCTTCCCTCGTTAATATAAACGGAAAATCAAGAACATTATAGTTAATTCTAATGAAAACACATTGTTTTTTATCATTTGTATTGGAAACAACATTGTCATATGTCTTTTCTTGGATCTAAATAATACGAAACCTCGCTCTATGATTCAAAGTTATAATCCTCAAATATGGTTAAATAGTGACTTTTTTCACGATTTTCATGTAGTTTGATATTACGTAAATATATTCATTTTTACCAATATTTCAATACTATTTCATGTAGTATCACGATATGTGATTTGGCCTTCAAATCTCTGAATTTCGCAAAATATTGCATTTTAAGCAAGTTTTCTTGCATTTTGTTTCGTACGAAAAATCATCGAATTTAGCAATATTTTGACGTTTATCATCCCCTTTTCCTTCATTTGATTTAAACAAAATATCATCGAATTAGGCAATATTTTGCCGTTTTCCACGTTTTTGTGAATTTTCAGTCCATGAGTATTAATTCATATATATACGATAAAAATGATGCAAACACATAATTGATTAGATAATAACCTTAAATACTTCATTTTCAATCATCTATTTGTTTCTCGTTAAAATACTGAATAAGATATTGAAAAGGGGAGAAGTTCGGTTTTTATTGCATATATCGACGTTTCAGCCGGATTAGAGCGGTTTTACGTCTACATCTTCCCTCGTTAATATAAACGGAAAATCAAGAACATTATAGTTAATTCTAATGAAAACACATTGTTTTTTATCATTTGTATTGGAAACAACATTGTCACATGTCTTTTCTTGGATCTAAATAATACGAAACCTCGCTCTATGGTTCTAAGTTATAATCCTCAAATATGGTTAAATAGTGACTTTTTTCACGATTTTCATGTAGTTTGATATTACGTAAATATATTCATTTTTACCAATATTTCAATACTATTTCATGTAGTATCACGATATGTGATTTGGCCTTGAAATCTCAGAATTTCGCAAAATATTGCATTTTAAGCAAGTTTTCTTGCATTTTTTTCGTACGAAAAATCATCGAATTTAGCAATATTTTGACGTTTATCATCCCCTTTTCCTTCATGTGATTCAAACAAAATATCATCGAATTAGGCAATATTTTGCCGTTTTCCACGTTTTTGTGAATTTTCAGTCCATGGGTATTAATTCATATATATACGATAAAAATGATGCAAACACATAATTGATTAGATAATAACCTTAAATACTTCATTTTCAATCAACTATTTGTTTCTCGTTAAAATACTGAGTAAGATATTGAAAAGGGGAGAAGTTCTGTTTTTATTGCATATATCGACGTTTCAGCCGGAATAGAGCGGTTTTACGTGTACATCTTCCATCAGTAATATAAACGGAAAATCAGGAATATTTTAGTTAATTCTAATGAAAACACATTGATTTATATCATTTGTATTGGAAACAACATTGTCATATGTCTTTTCTTGGATCTAAATAATACGAAACCTCGCTCTATGATTCTAAGTTATAATCCTCGAATATGGTTAAATAGTGACTTTTTCACGATTTTCATGAAGTTTGATATTACGTAAATATATTCATTTTTACCAATATTTCAATACTATTTCATGTAGTATCACGATATGTGATTTGGCCTTCAAATCTCAGAATTTCGCATAATATTGCATTTTAAGCAAGTTTTCTTGCATTTTGTTTCGTACGAAAAATCATCGAATTTAGCAATATTTTGACGTTTATCATCTCCTTTTCCTTCATGTGATTTAAACAAAATATCATAGAATTAGGCAATATTTTGCCGTTTTCCACGTTTTTGTGAATTTTCCGTCCATGGGTATTAATTCATATATTTACGATAAAAATGATGCAAACACATAATTGATTAGATAATAACCTTAAATACTTCATTTTCAATCATCTATTTGTTTCTCTTTAAAATACTGAATAAGATATTGAAAAGGGGAGAAGTTCGGTTTTTATTGCATATATCGACGTTTCAGCCGGAATAGAGCGGTTTTACGTGAACATCTTCCATCAGTAATATAAACGGAAAATCAGGAACATTATAGTTAATTCTAATGAAAACACATTGTTTTTTATCATTTGTATTGGAAACAACATTGTCATATGTCTTTTCTTGGATCTAAATAATACGAAACCTCGCTCTATGATTCTAAGTTATAATCCCTAAATATGGTTAAATAGTGACTTTTTTCACGATTTTCATGTAGTTTGATATTACGTAAATATATTCATTTTTACCAATATTTCGATTCTATTTCATGTAGTATCACGATATGTGATTTGGCCTTGAAATCTCAGAATTTCGCATAATAATGCATTTTAAGCAAGTTTTCTTGCATTTTGTTTCGTACGAAAAATCATCGAATTTAGCAATATTTTGACGTTTATCATCCCCTTTTCCTTCATTTGATTTAAACAAAATATCATCGAATTAGGCAATATTTTGCCGTTTTTCCACGTTTTTGTGAATTTTCAGTCCATGGGTATTAATTCATATATATATACGATAAAAATGATGCAAACACATAATTAATTAGATAATAACCTTAAATACTTCATTTTCAATCAACTATTTGTTTCTCGTTAAAATACTGAGTAAGATATTGAAAAGGGGAGAAGTTCTGTTTTTATTGCATATATCGACGTTTCAGCCGGAATAGAGCGATTTTCGTGTACATCTTCCATCGGTAATATAAACGGAAAATCAGGAACATTTTAGTTAATTCTAATGAAAACACATTGATTTTTATCATTTGTATTGGAAACAAAATTGTCATATGTCTTTTCTTGGATCTAAATAATACGAAACCTCACTTTATGATTCTAAGTTAAAATCCACAAATATGGTTAAATAGTGACTTTTTTCACGATTTTCATGTAGTTTGATATTACATAAATATATTCATTTTTACCAATATTTCGATACTATTTCATGTAGTATCACGATATGTGATTTGGCCTTGAAATCTCAGAATTCGCTAAATATTGCATTATAAGCAAGTTTTCTTGCATTTTTTTTCGTACGAAAAATCATCGAATTTAGCAATATTTTGACGTTTATCATCCCCTTTTCCTTCATGTGATTCAAACAAAATGTCATCGAATTAGGCAATATTTTGCCGTTTTCCACGTTTTTGTGAATTTTCAGTCCATGGGTATTAATTCATATATATACGATAAGGCTTTTTCGCATATACGATAAAAATGATGCAAACACATAATTGATTAGATAATAACCTTAAATACTTCATTTTCAATCATCTATTTGTTTCTCGTTAAAATACTGAGTAAGATATTGAAAAGGGGAGAAGTTCTGTTTTTATTGCATATATCGACGTTTCAGCCGGAATAGAGCGGTTTTACGTGTACATTTTCCATCAGTAATATAAACGGAAAGTTAGGAACATTTTAGTTAATTCTAATGAAAACACATTGATTTTTATCATTTGTATTGGAAACAACATTGTCATATGTCTTTTCTTGGATCTAAATAATACGAAACCTCGCTCTATGATTTGAAGTTAAAATCCTCAAATATGGTTATATAGTGACTTTTTCACGTTTTTCATGTAGTTTGATATTACGTAAATATATTCATTTTTACCAATATTTCGATACTATTACATGTAGTATCACGATATGTGATTTGGCCTTCATATCTCTGAATTTCACATAATATTGCATTTAAAGCAAGTTTTCTTGCATTTCGTTTCGTACGAAAAATCATCGAATTTAGCAATATTTTGACGTTTATCATCCCCTTTTCCTTCATGTGATTTAAACAAAATATCATCGAATTAGGCAATATTTTGCCGTTTTTCTACGTTTTTGTGAATTTTCAGTCTATGGGTATTAATTCATTATATATACGATAAAAATGATGCAAACACATAATTGATCAGATAATAACCTTAAATACGTCATTTTCAATCAACTATTTGTTTCTCGTTAAAATACTGAGTAAGATATTGAAAAGGGGAGCAGTTCTGTTTTTATTGCATATATCGACGTTTCAGCCGGAATAGAGCGGTTTTACGTGTACATCTTCCATCAGTAATATAAACGGAAAATCAGGAACATTTTAGTTAATTCTAATGAAAACACATTGATTTTTATCATTTGTATTGGAAACAACATTGTCATATGTCTTTTCTTGGATCTAAATAATACGAAACCTAGCTCTATGATTCTAAGTTATAATCCCCAAATATGGTTAAATAGTGACTTTTTTCACGATTTTCATGTAGTTTGATATTACGTAAATATATTCATTTTTTACCAATATTTCGATTCTATTTCATGTAGTATCACGATATGTGATTTGGCCTTGAAATCTCAGAATTTCGCATAACATTGCATTTTAAGCAAGTTTTCATGCATTTTGTTTCGTACGAAAAATCATCGAATTTAGCAATATTTTGACGTTTATCATCCCCTTTTCCTTCATTTGATTTAAACAAAATATCATCGAATTAGGCAATATTTTGCCGTTTTCCACGTTTTTGTGATTTTTCAGTCCATGGGTATTAATTCATATATATATACGATAAAAATGATGCAAACACATAATTGATTAGATAATAACCTTAAATACTTCATTTTCAATCATCTATTTGTTTCTCGTTAAAATACTGAGTAAGATATTGAAAAGGGGAGCAGTTCTGTTTTTATTGCATATATCGACGTGTCAGCCGGAATAGAGCGGTTTTACGTGTACATCTTCCATCAGTAATATAAACGGAAAATCAGGAACATTTTAGTTAATTCTATTGAAAACACATTGATTTTTATCATTTGTATTGGAAACAAAATTGTCATATGTCTTTTCTTGGATCTAAATAATACGAAACCTCACTTTATGATTCTAAGTTAAAATCCACAAATATGGTTAAATAGTGACTTTTTTCACGATTTTCATGTAGTTTGATATTACATAAATATATTCATTTTTACCAATATTTCGATACTATTTCATGTAGTATCACGATATGTGATTTGGCCTTGAAATCTCAGAATTCGCTAAATATTGCATTATAAGCAAGTTTTCTTGCATTTTTTTTCGTACGAAAAATCATCGAATTTAGCAATATTTTGACGTTTATCATCCCCTTTTCCTTCATGTGATTCAAACAAAATGTCATCGAATTAGGCAATATTTTGCCGTTTTCCACGTTTTTGTGAATTTTCAGTCCATGGGTATTAATTCATATATATACGATAAGGCTTTTTCGCATATACGATAAAAATGATGCAAACACATAATTGATTAGATAATAACCTTAAATACTTCATTTTCAATCATCTATTTGTTTCTCGTTAAAATACTGAGTAAGATATTGAAAAGGGGAGAAGTTCTGTTTTTATTGCATATATCGACGTTTCAGCCGGAATAGAGCGGTTTTACGTGTACATTTTCCATCAGTAATATAAACGGAAAGTTAGGAACATTTTAGTTAATTCTAATGAAAACACATTGATTTTTATCATTTGTATTGGAAACAACATTGTCATATGTCTTTTCTTGGATCTAAATAATACGAAACCTCGCTCTATGATTTGAAGTTAAAATCCTCAAATATGGTTATATAGTGACTTTTTCACGTTTTTCATGTAGTTTGATATTACGTAAATATATTCATTTTTACCAATATTTCGATACTATTACATGTAGTATCACGATATGTGATTTGGCCTTCATATCTCTGAATTTCACATAATATTGCATTTAAAGCAAGTTTTCTTGCATTTCGTTTCGTACGAAAAATCATCGAATTTAGCAATATTTTGACGTTTATCATCCCCTTTTCCTTCATGTGATTTAAACAAAATATCATCGAATTAGGCAATATTTTGCCGTTTTTCCACGTTTTTGTGAATTTTCAGTCTATGGGTATTAATTCATTATATATACGATAAAAATGATGCAAACACATAATTGATCAGATAATAACCTTAAATACGTCATTTTCAATCAACTATTTGTTTCTCGTTAAAATACTGAGTAAGATATTGAAAAGGGGAGCAGTTCTGTTTTTATTGCATATATCGACGTTTCAGCCGGAATAGAGCGGTTTTACGTGTACATCTTCCATCAGTAATATAAACGGAAAATCAGGAACATTTTAGTTAATTCTAATGAAAACACATTGATTTTTATCATTTGTATTGGAAACAACATTGTCATATGTCTTTTCTTGGATCTAAATAATACGAAACCTAGCTCTATGATTCTAAGTTATAATCCCCAAATATGAAAAGGGGATTATAACTTATAATTTTTATACGATAAAAATGATGCAAACACATAATTGATCAGATAATAACCTTAAATACGTCATTTTCAATCAACTATTTGTTTCTCGTTAAAATACTGAGTAAGATATTGAAAAGGGGAGCAGTTCTGTTTTTATTGCATATATCGACGTTTCAGCCGGAATAGAGCGGTTTTACGTGTACATCTTCCATCAGTAATATAAACGGAAAATCAGGAACATTTTAGTTAATTCTAATGAAAACACATTGATTTTTATCATTTGTATTGGAAACAACATTGTCATATGTCTTTTCTTGGATCTAAATAATACGAAACCTAGCTCTATGATTCTAAGTTATAATCCCCAAATATGGTTAAATAGTGACTTTTTTCACGATTTTCATGTAGTTTGATATTACGTAAATATATTCATTTTTTACCAATATTTCGATTCTATTTCATGTAGTATCACGATATGTGATTTGGCCTTGAAATCTCAGAATTTCGCATAACATTGCATTTTAAGCAAGTTTTCATGCATTTTGTTTCGTACGAAAAATCATCGAATTTAGCAATATTTTGACGTTTATCATCCCCTTTTCCTTCATTTGATTTAAACAAAATATCATCGAATTAGGCAATATTTTGCCGTTTTCCACGTTTTTGTGATTTTTCAGTCCATGGGTATTAATTCATATATATATACGATAAAAATGATGCAAACACATAATTGATTAGATAATAACCTTAAATACTTCATTTTCAATCATCTATTTGTTTCTCGTTAAAATACTGAATAAGATATTGAAAAGGGGTGAAGTTCGGTTTTTATTGCATATATCGACGTTTCAGCCGGATTAGAGCGGTTTTACGTGTACATCTTCCCTCGTTAATATAAACGGAAAATCAAGAACATTATAGTTAATTCTAATGAAAACACATTGTTTTTTATCATTTGTATTGGAAACAACATTGTCATATGTCTTTTCTTGGATCTAAATAATACGAAACCTCGCTCTATGATTCAAAGTTATAATCCTCAAATATGGTTAAATAGTGACTTTTTTCACGATTTTCATGTAGTTTGATATTACGTAAATATATTCATTTTTACCAATATTTCAATACTATTTCATGTAGTATCACGATATGTGATTTGGCCTTCAAATCTCTGAATTTCGCAAAATATTGCATTTTAAGCAAGTTTTCTTGCATTTTGTTTCGTACGAAAAATCATCGAATTTAGCAATATTTTGACGTTTATCATCCCCTTTTCCTTCATTTGATTTAAACAAAATATCATCGAATTAGGCAATATTTTGCCGTTTTCCACGTTTTTGTGAATTTTCAGTCCATGAGTATTAATTCATATATATACGATAAAAATGATGCAAACACATAATTGATTAGATAATAACCTTAAATACTTCATTTTCAATCATCTATTTGTTTCTCGTTAAAATACTGAATAAGATATTGAAAAGGGGAGAAGTTCGGTTTTTATTGCATATATCGACGTTTCAGCCGGATTAGAGCGGTTTTACGTCTACATCTTCCCTCGTTAATATAAACGGAAAATCAAGAACATTATAGTTAATTCTAATGAAAACACATTGTTTTTTATCATTTGTATTGGAAACAACATTGTCACATGTCTTTTCTTGGATCTAAATAATACGAAACCTCGCTCTATGGTTCTAAGTTATAATCCTCAAATATGGTTAAATAGTGACTTTTTTCACGATTTTCATGTAGTTTGATATTACGTAAATATATTCATTTTTACCAATATTTCAATACTATTTCATGTAGTATCACGATATGTGATTTGGCCTTGAAATCTCAGAATTTCGCAAAATATTGCATTTTAAGCAAGTTTTCTTGCATTTTTTTCGTACGAAAAATCATCGAATTTAGCAATATTTTGACGTTTATCATCCCCTTTTCCTTCATGTGATTCAAACAAAATATCATCGAATTAGGCAATATTTTGCCGTTTTCCACGTTTTTGTGAATTTTCAGTCCATGGGTATTAATTCATATATATACGATAAAAATGATGCAAACACATAATTGATTAGATAATAACCTTAAATACTTCATTTTCAATCAACTATTTGTTTCTCGTTAAAATACTGAGTAAGATATTGAAAAGGGGAGAAGTTCTGTTTTTATTGCATATATCGACGTTTCAGCCGGAATAGAGCGGTTTTACGTGTACATCTTCCATCAGTAATATAAACGGAAAATCAGGAATATTTTAGTTAATTCTAATGAAAACACATTGATTTATATCATTTGTATTGGAAACAACATTGTCATATGTCTTTTCTTGGATCTAAATAATACGAAACCTCGCTCTATGATTCTAAGTTATAATCCTCGAATATGGTTAAATAGTGACTTTTTCACGATTTTCATGTAGTTTGATATTACGTAAATATATTCATTTTTACCAATATTTCAATACTATTTCATGTAGTATCACGATATGTGATTTGGCCTTCAAATCTCAGAATTTCGCATAATATTGCATTTTAAGCAAGTTTTCTTGCATTTTGTTTCGTACGAAAAATCATCGAATTTAGCAATATTTTGACGTTTATCATCTCCTTTTCCTTCATGTGATTTAAACAAAATATCATAGAATTAGGCAATATTTTGCCGTTTTCCACGTTTTTGTGAATTTTCCGTCCATGGGTATTAATTCATATATTTACGATAAAAATGATGCAAACACATAATTGATTAGATAATAACCTTAAATACTTCATTTTCAATCATCTATTTGTTTCTCTTTAAAATACTGAATAAGATATTGAAAAGGGGAGAAGTTCGGTTTTTATTGCATATATCGACGTTTCAGCCGGAATAGAGCGGTTTTACGTGAACATCTTCCATCAGTAATATAAACGGAAAATCAGGAACATTATAGTTAATTCTAATGAAAACACATTGTTTTTTATCATTTGTATTGGAAACAACATTGTCATATGTCTTTTCTTGGATCTAAATAATACGAAACCTCGCTCTATGATTCTAAGTTATAATCCCTAAATATGGTTAAATAGTGACTTTTTTCACGATTTTCATGTAGTTTGATATTACGTAAATATATTCATTTTTACCAATATTTCGATTCTATTTCATGTAGTATCACGATATGTGATTTGGCCTTGAAATCTCAGAATTTCGCATAATAATGCATTTTAAGCAAGTTTTCTTGCATTTTGTTTCGTACGAAAAATCATCGAATTTAGCAATATTTTGACGTTTATCATCCCCTTTTCCTTCATTTGATTTAAACAAAATATCATCGAATTAGGCAATATTTTGCCGTTTTTCCACGTTTTTGTGAATTTTCAGTCCATGGGTATTAATTCATATATATATACGATAAAAATGATGCAAACACATAATTAATTAGATAATAACCTTAAATACTTCATTTTCAATCAACTATTTGTTTCTCGTTAAAATACTGAGTAAGATATTGAAAAGGGGAGAAGTTCTGTTTTTATTGCATATATCGACGTTTCAGCCGGAATAGAGCGATTTTCGTGTACATCTTCCATCGGTAATATAAACGGAAAATCAGGAACATTTTAGTTAATTCTAATGAAAACACATTGATTTTTATCATTTGTATTGGAAACAAAATTGTCATATGTCTTTTCTTGGATCTAAATAATACGAAACCTCACTTTATGATTCTAAGTTAAAATCCACAAATATGGTTAAATAGTGACTTTTTTCACGATTTTCATGTAGTTTGATATTACATAAATATATTCATTTTTACCAATATTTCGATACTATTTCATGTAGTATCACGATATGTGATTTGGCCTTGAAATCTCAGAATTCGCTAAATATTGCATTATAAGCAAGTTTTCTTGCATTTTTTTTCGTACGAAAAATCATCGAATTTAGCAATATTTTGACGTTTATCATCCCCTTTTCCTTCATGTGATTCAAACAAAATGTCATCGAATTAGGCAATATTTTGCCGTTTTCCACGTTTTTGTGAATTTTCAGTCCATGGGTATTAATTCATATATATACGATAAGGCTTTTTCGCATATACGATAAAAATGATGCAAACACATAATTGATTAGATAATAACCTTAAATACTTCATTTTCAATCATCTATTTGTTTCTCGTTAAAATACTGAGTAAGATATTGAAAAGGGGAGAAGTTCTGTTTTTATTGCATATATCGACGTTTCAGCCGGAATAGAGCGGTTTTACGTGTACATTTTCCATCAGTAATATAAACGGAAAGTTAGGAACATTTTAGTTAATTCTAATGAAAACACATTGATTTTTATCATTTGTATTGGAAACAACATTGTCATATGTCTTTTCTTGGATCTAAATAATACGAAACCTCGCTCTATGATTTGAAGTTAAAATCCTCAAATATGGTTATATAGTGACTTTTTCACGTTTTTCATGTAGTTTGATATTACGTAAATATATTCATTTTTACCAATATTTCGATACTATTACATGTAGTATCACGATATGTGATTTGGCCTTCATATCTCTGAATTTCACATAATATTGCATTTAAAGCAAGTTTTCTTGCATTTCGTTTCGTACGAAAAATCATCGAATTTAGCAATATTTTGACGTTTATCATCCCCTTTTCCTTCATGTGATTTAAACAAAATATCATCGAATTAGGCAATATTTTGCCGTTTTTCTACGTTTTTGTGAATTTTCAGTCTATGGGTATTAATTCATTATATATACGATAAAAATGATGCAAACACATAATTGATCAGATAATAACCTTAAATACGTCATTTTCAATCAACTATTTGTTTCTCGTTAAAATACTGAGTAAGATATTGAAAAGGGGAGCAGTTCTGTTTTTATTGCATATATCGACGTTTCAGCCGGAATAGAGCGGTTTTACGTGTACATCTTCCATCAGTAATATAAACGGAAAATCAGGAACATTTTAGTTAATTCTAATGAAAACACATTGATTTTTATCATTTGTATTGGAAACAACATTGTCATATGTCTTTTCTTGGATCTAAATAATACGAAACCTAGCTCTATGATTCTAAGTTATAATCCCCAAATATGGTTAAATAGTGACTTTTTTCACGATTTTCATGTAGTTTGATATTACGTAAATATATTCATTTTTTACCAATATTTCGATTCTATTTCATGTAGTATCACGATATGTGATTTGGCCTTGAAATCTCAGAATTTCGCATAACATTGCATTTTAAGCAAGTTTTCATGCATTTTGTTTCGTACGAAAAATCATCGAATTTAGCAATATTTTGACGTTTATCATCCCCTTTTCCTTCATTTGATTTAAACAAAATATCATCGAATTAGGCAATATTTTGCCGTTTTCCACGTTTTTGTGATTTTTCAGTCCATGGGTATTAATTCATATATATATACGATAAAAATGATGCAAACACATAATTGATTAGATAATAACCTTAAATACTTCATTTTCAATCATCTATTTGTTTCTCGTTAAAATACTGAGTAAGATATTGAAAAGGGGAGCAGTTCTGTTTTTATTGCATATATCGACGTTTCAGCCGGAATAGAGCGGTTTTACGTGTACATCTTCCATCAGTAATATAAACGGAAAATCAGGAATATTTTAGTTAATTCTATTGAAAACACATTGATTTTTATCATTTGTATTGGAAACAAAATTGTCATATGTCTTTTCTTGGATCTAAATAATACGAAACCTCACTTTATGATTCTAAGTTAAAATCCACAAATATGGTTAAATAGTGACTTTTTTCACGATTTTCATGTAGTTTGATATTACATAAATATATTCATTTTTACCAATATTTCGATACTATTTCATGTAGTATCACGATATGTGATTTGGCCTTGAAATCTCAGAATTCGCTAAATATTGCATTATAAGCAAGTTTTCTTGCATTTTTTTTCGTACGAAAAATCATCGAATTTAGCAATATTTTGACGTTTATCATCCCCTTTTCCTTCATGTGATTCAAACAAAATGTCATCGAATTAGGCAATATTTTGCCGTTTTCCACGTTTTTGTGAATTTTCAGTCCATGGGTATTAATTCATATATATACGATAAGGCTTTTTCGCATATACGATAAAAATGATGCAAACACATAATTGATTAGATAATAACCTTAAATACTTCATTTTCAATCATCTATTTGTTTCTCGTTAAAATACTGAGTAAGATATTGAAAAGGGGAGCAGTTCTGTTTTTATTGCATATATCGACGTTTCAGCCGGAATAGAGCGGTTTTACGTGTACATCTTCCATCAGTAATATAAACGGAAAATCAGGAACATTTTAGTTAATTCTAATGAAAACACATTGATTTTTATCATTTGTATTGGAAACAACATTGTCATATGTCTTTTCTTGGATCTAAATAATACGAAACCTAGCTCTATGATTCTAAGTTATAATCCCCAAATATGGTTAAATAGTGACTTTTTTCACGATTTTCATGTAGTTTGATATTACGTAAATATATTCATTTTTTACCAATATTTCGATTCTATTTCATGTAGTATCACGATATGTGATTTGGCCTTGAAATCTCAGAATTTCGCATAACATTGCATTTTAAGCAAGTTTTCATGCATTTTGTTTCGTACGAAAAATCATCGAATTTAGCAATATTTTGACGTTTATCATCCCCTTTTCCTTCATTTGATTTAAACAAAATATCATCGAATTAGGCAATATTTTGCCGTTTTCCACGTTTTTGTGATTTTTCAGTCCATGGGTATTAATTCATATATATATACGATAAAAATGATGCAAACACATAATTGATTAGATAATAACCTTAAATACTTCATTTTCAATCATCTATTTGTTTCTCGTTAAAATACTGAGTAAGATATTGAAAAGGGGAGCAGTTCTGTTTTTATTGCATATATCGACGTTTCAGCCGGAATAGAGCGGTTTTACGTGTACATCTTCCATCAGTAATATAAACGGAAAATCAGGAATATTTTAGTTAATTCTATTGAAAACACATTGATTTTTATCATTTGTATTGGAAACAAAATTGTCATATGTCTTTTCTTGGATCTAAATAATACGAAACCTCACTTTATGATTCTAAGTTAAAATCCACAAATATGGTTAAATAGTGACTTTTTTCACGATTTTCATGTAGTTTGATATTACATAAATATATTCATTTTTACCAATATTTCGATACTATTTCATGTAGTATCACGATATGTGATTTGGCCTTGAAATCTCAGAATTCGCTAAATATTGCATTATAAGCAAGTTTTCTTGCATTTTTTTTCGTACGAAAAATCATCGAATTTAGCAATATTTTGACGTTTATCATCCCCTTTTCCTTCATGTGATTCAAACAAAATGTCATCGAATTAGGCAATATTTTGCCGTTTTCCACGTTTTTGTGAATTTTCAGTCCATGGGTATTAATTCATATATATACGATAAGGCTTTTTCGCATATACGATAAAAATGATGCAAACACATAATTGATTAGATAATAACCTTAAATACTTCATTTTCAATCATCTATTTGTTTCTCGTTAAAATACTGAGTAAGATATTGAAAAGGGGAGAAGTTCTGTTTTTATTGCATATATCGACGTTTCAGCCGGAATAGAGCGGTTTTACGTGTACATTTTCCATCAGTAATATAAACGGAAAGTTAGGAACATTTTAGTTAATTCTAATGAAAACACATTGATTTTTATCATTTGTATTGGAAACAACATTGTCATATGTCTTTTCTTGGATCTAAATAATACGAAACCTCGCTCTATGATTTGAAGTTAAAATCCTCAAATATGGTTATATAGTGACTTTTTCACGTTTTTCATGTAGTTTGATATTACGTAAATATATTCATTTTTACCAATATTTCGATACTATTACATGTAGTATCACGATATGTGATTTGGCCTTCATATCTCTGAATTTCACATAATATTGCATTTAAAGCAAGTTTTCTTGCATTTCGTTTCGTACGAAAAATCATCGAATTTAGCAATATTTTGACGTTTATCATCCCCTTTTCCTTCATGTGATTTAAACAAAATATCATCGAATTAGGCAATATTTTGCCGTTTTTCCACGTTTTTGTGAATTTTTAGTCTATGGGTATTAATTCATTATATATACGATAAAAATGATGCAAACACATAATTGATCAGATAATAACCTTAAATACGTCATTTTCAATCAACTATTTGTTTCTCGTTAAAATACTGAGTAAGATATTGAAAAGGGGAGCAGTTCTGTTTTTATTGCATATATCGACGTTTCAGCCGGAATAGAGCGGTTTTACGTGTACATCTTCCATCAGTAATATAAACGGAAAATCAGGAACATTTTAGTTAATTCTAATGAAAACACATTGATTTTTATCATTTGTATTGGAAACAACATTGTCATATGTCTTTTCTTGGATCTAAATAATACGAAACCTAGCTCTATGATTCTAAGTTATAATCCCCAAATATGAAAAGGGGATTATAACTTATAATTTTTATACGATAAAAATGATGCAAACACATAATTGATCAGATAATAACCTTAAATACGTCATTTTCAATCAACTATTTGTTTCTCGTTAAAATACTGAGTAAGATATTGAAAAGGGGAGCAGTTCTGTTTTTATTGCATATATCGACGTTTCAGCCGGAATAGAGCGGTTTTACGTGTACATCTTCCATCAGTAATATAAACGGAAAATCAGGAACATTTTAGTTAATTCTAATGAAAACACATTGATTTTTATCATTTGTATTGGAAACAACATTGTCATATGTCTTTTCTTGGATCTAAATAATACGAAACCTAGCTCTATGATTCTAAGTTATAATCCCCAAATATGGTTAAATAGTGACTTTTTTCACGATTTTCATGTAGTTTGATATTACGTAAATATATTCATTTTTTACCAATATTTCGATTCTATTTCATGTAGTATCACGATATGTGATTTGGCCTTGAAATCTCAGAATTTCGCATAACATTGCATTTTAAGCAAGTTTTCATGCATTTTGTTTCGTACGAAAAATCATCGAATTTAGCAATATTTTGACGTTTATCATCCCCTTTTCCTTCATTTGATTCAAACAAAATATCATCGAATTAGGCAATATTTTGCCGTTTTCCACGTTTTTGTGATTTTTCAGTCCATGGGTATTAATTCATATATATATACGATAAAAATGATGCAAACACATAATTGATTAGATAATAACCTTAAATACTTCATTTTCAATCATCTATTTGTTTCTCGTTAAAATACTGAGTAAGATATTGAAAAGGGGAGAAGTTCGGCTTTTATTGCATATATCGACGTTTCAGCCGGATTAGAGCGGTTTTACGTGTACATCTTCCCTCGTTAATATAAACGGAAAATCAAAAACATTTTAGTTATTTCTAATGAAAACACATTGTTTTTTATCATTTGTATTGGAAACAACATTGTCATATGTCTTTTGTTGGATCTAAATAATACGAAACCTCGCTCTATGATTTGAAGTTAAAATCCTCAAATATGGTTATATAGTGACTTTTTTCACGTTTTTCATGTAGTTTGATAGTACGTAAATATATTCATTTTTACCAATATTTCGATACTATTTCATGTAGTATCACGATATGTGATTTGGCCATGAAATCTCAGAATTTCGCATAATATTGCATTTTAAGCAAGTTTTCTTGCATTTTGTTTCGTACGAAAAATCATCGAATTTAGCAATATTTTGACATTTATCATCCCCTTTTCTTTTATTTGATATAAACAAAATTTCATCGAATTAGGCAATATTTTGCCGTTTTTCCACGTTTTTGTGAATTTTCAGTCTATGGGTATTAATTCATATATATACGATAAAAATGATGCAAACACATAATTGATTAGATAATAACCTTAAATACTTCATTTTCAATCATCTATTTGTTTCTCGTTAAAATACTGAATAAGATATTGAAAAGGGGAGAAGTTCGGTTTTTATTGCATATATCGACGTTTCAGCCGGAATAGAGCGGTTTTACGTGTACATCTTCCATCAGTAATATAAACGGAAAATCAGGAACATTTTAGTTTATTCTAATGAAAACACATTGATTTATATCATTTGTATTGGAAACAACATTGTCATATGTCTTTTCTTGGATCTAAATAATACGAAACCTCGCTCTATGATTCTAAGTTATAATCCTCGAATATGGTTAAATAGTGACTTTTTTCACGATTTTCATGTAGTTTGATATTACGTAAATATATTCATTTTACCAATATTTCAATACTATTTCATGTAGTATCACGATATGTGATTTGGCCTTCAAATCTCAGAATTTCGCATAATATTGCATTTTAAGCAAGTTTTCTTGCATTTTGTTTCGTACGAAAAATCATCGAATTTAGCAATATTTTGACGTTTATCATCTCCTTTTCCTTCATGTGATTTAAACAAAATATCATAGAATTAGGCAATATTTTGCCGTTTTCCACGTTTTTGGAATGGGTATTAATTCATATATATACGATAAAAATGATGCAAACACATAATTGATTAGATAATAACCTTAAATACTTCATTTTCAATCATCTATTTGTTTCTCGTTAAAATACTGAATAAGATATTGAAAAGGGGAGAAGTTCGGTTTTTATTGCATATATCGACGTTTCAGCCGGAATAGAGTGGTTTTACGTGTACATCTTCCATCAGTAATATAAACGGAAAATCAGGAACATTTTAGTTAATTCTAATGAAAACACATTGATTTTTATCATTTGTATTGGAAACAACATTGTCATATGTCTTTTCTTGGATCTAAATAATACGAAACCTCGCTCTATGATTCTAAGTTATAATCCTCAAATATGGTTAAATAGTGACTTTTTTCACGATTTTCATGTAGTTTGATATTACGTAAATATATTCATTTTTACCAATATTTCAATACTATTTCATATAGTATCACGATATGTGATTTGGCCTTCAAATCTCAGAATTTCGCATAATATTGCATTTTAAGCAAGTTTTCTTGCATTTTGTTTCGTACGAAAAATCATCGAATTTAGCAATATTTTGACGTTTATCATCTCCTTTTCCTTCATGTGATTTAAACAAAATATCATAGAATTAGGCAACATTTTGCCGTTTTCCACGTTTTTGTGAATTTTCCGTCCATGGGTATTAATTCATATATATACGATAAAAATGATGCAAACACATAATTGATTAGATAATAACCTTAAATACTTCATTTTCAATCATCTATTTGTTTCTCTTTAAAATACTGAATAAGATATTGAAAAGGGGAGAAGTTCGGTTTTTATTGCATATATCGACGTTTCAGCTGGATTAGAGCGGTTTTACGTGTACATCTTCCGTCGTTAATATAAACGGAAAATCAAGAACATTATAGTTAATTCTAATGAAAACACATTGTTTTTTATCATTTGTATTGGAAACAACATTGTCATATGTCTTTTCTTGGATCTAAATAATACGAAACCTCGCTCTATGATTCTAAGTTATAATCCTCAAATATGGTTAAATAGTGACTTTTTTCACGATTTTCATGTAGTTTGATATTACGTAAATATATTCATTTTTACCAATATTTCGATACTATTTCATGTAGTATCACGATATGTGATTTGGCCTTCAAATCTCAGAATTTCGCATAATATTGCATTTTAAGCAAGTTTTCTTGCATTTTGTTTCGTACGCAAAATCATCGAATTTAGCAATATTTTGACGTTTATCATCCCCTTTTCCTTCATGTGATTTAAACAAAATATCATCGAATTAGGCAATATTTTGCCGTTTTTCCACGTTTTTGTGAATTTTCAGTCCATGGGTATTAATTCATATATATATACGATAAAAATGATGCAAACACATAATTGATCAGATAATAACCTTAAATACTTCATTTTCAATCAACTATTTGTTTCTCGTTAAAATACTGAGTAAGATATTGAAAAGGGGAGAAGTTCTGTTTTTATTGCATATATCGACGTTTCAGCCGGAATAGAGCGGTTTTACGTGTACATCTTCCATCAGTAATATAAACGGAAAATCAGGCACATTTTAGTTAATTCTAATGAAAACACATTGATTTTTATCATTTGTATTGGAAACAACATTGTCATATGTCTTTTCTTGGATCTAAATAATACGAAACCTCGCTCTATGATTCTAAGTTATAATCCCCAAATATGGTTAAATAGTGACTTTTTTCACGATTTTCATGTAGTTTGATATTACGTAAATATATTCATTTTTACCAATATTTCGATTCTATTTCATGTAGTATCACGATATGTGATTTGGCCTTGAAATCTCAGAATTTCGCATAATAATGCATTTTAAGCAAGTTTTCTTGCATTTTGTTTCGTACGAAATATCATCGAATTTAGCAATATTTTGACGTTTATCATCCCCTTTTCCTTCATTTGATTTAAACAAAATATCATCGAATTAGGCAATATTTTGCCGTTTTTCCACGTTTTTGTGAATTTTCAGTCCATGGGTATTAATTCATATATATATACGATAAAAATGATGCAAACACATAATTAATTAGATAATAACCTTAAATACTTCATTTTCAATCAACTATTTGTTTCTCGTTAAAATACTGAGTAAGATATTGAAAAGGGGAGAAGTTCTGTTTTTATTGCATATATCGACGTTTCAGCCGGAATAGAGCGATTTTCGTGTACATCTTCCATCGGTAATATAAACAGAAAACTAGGAACATTTTAGTTAATTCTAATGAAAAGACTTTGATTTTTATCATTTGTATTGGAAACAACATTGTCATATGTCTTTTCTTGGATCCAAATAATACGAAACCTCGCTCTATGATTTGAAGTTAACATCCTCAAATATGGTTAAATAGTGACTTTTTTCACGTTTTTCATGTAGTTTGATATAACGTAAATATAATCATTTTTACCAATATTTCGATACTATTTCGTGTAGTATCACGATATGTGATTTGGTCTTAAAATCTCAGAATTTCGCATAATATTGCATTTTAAGCAAATTTTCTTGCATTTTGTTTCGTACGAAAAATCATAGAATTTAGCAATATTTTGACGTTTATCATTCCCTTTTCTTTTATTTGATTTAAACAAAATATCATCGAATTAGGCAATATTTTGCCGTTTTTCCACGTTTTTGTGAATTTTCAGTCTATGGGTATTAATTCATTATATATACGATAAAAATGATGCAAACACATAATTGATCAGATAATAACCTTAAATACTTCATTTTCAATCAACTATTTGTTTCTCGTTAAAATACTGAGTAAGATATTGAAAAGGGGAGAAGTTCTGTTTTTATTGCATATATCGACGTTTCAGCCGGAATAGAGCGGTTTTACGTGTACATCTTCCATCAGTAATATAAACGGAAAATCAGGAACATTTTAGTTAATTCTAATGAAAACACATTGATTTTTATCATTTGTATTGGAAACAACATTGTCATATGTCTTTTCTTGGATCTAAATAATACGAAACCTCGCTCTATGATTCTAAGTTATAATCCTCAAATATGGTTAAATAGTGACTTTTTTCACGATTTTCATGTAGTTTGATATTACGTAAATATATTCATTTTTACCAATATTTCAATACTATTTCATGTAGTATCACGATATGTGATTTGGCCTTCAAATCTCAGAATTTCGCATAATATTGCATTTTAAGCAAGTTTTCTTGCATTTTTTTTCGCACGAAAAATCATCGAATTTAGCAATATTTTGACGTTTATCATCTCCTTTTCCTTCATGTGATTTAAACAAAATATCATAGAATTAGGCAATATTTTGCCGTTTTCCACGTTTTTGTGAATTTTCCGTCCATGGGTATTAATTCATATATATACGATAAAAATGATGCAAACACATAATTGATTAGATAATAACCTTAAATACTTCATTTTCAATCATCTATTTGTTTCTCGTTAAAATACTGAATAATATATTGAAAAGGGGAGAAGTTCGGTTTTTATTGCATATATCGACGTTTCAGCCGGAATAGAGCGGTTTTACGTGTACATCTTCCCTCGTTAATATAAACGGAAAATCAAGAACATTATAGTTAATTCTAATGAAAACACATTGTTTTTTATCATTTGTATTGGAAACAACATTGTCATATGTCTTTTCTTGGATCTAAATAATACGAAACCTCGCTCTATGATTTGAAGTTATAATCCTCAAATATGGTTAAATAGTGACTTTTTTCACGATTTTCATGTAGTTTGATATTACGTAAATATATTCATTTTTACCAATATGTCGATACTATTTCATGTAGTATCACGATATGTGATTTGGCCTTCAAATCTCAGAATTTCGCATAATATTGCATTTTAAGCAAGTTTTCTTGCATTTTGTTTCGTACGAAAAATCATCGAATTTAGCAATATTTTGACGTTTATCATCCCCTTTTCCTTCATGTGATTTAAACAAAATATCATCGAATTAGGCAATATTTTGCCGCTTTTCCACGTTTTTGTGAATTTTCAGTCCATGGGTATTAATTCATATATATATACGATAAAAATGATGCAAACACATAATTAATTAGATAATAACCTTAAATACTTCATTTTCAATCAACTATTTGTTTCTCGTTAAAATACTGAGTAAGATATTGAAAAGGGGAGAAGTTCTGTTTTTATTGCAGATATCGACGTTTCAGCCGGAATAGAGCGATTTTCGTGTACATCTTCCATCGGTAATATAAACGGAAAATCAGGAACATTTTAGTTAATTCTAATGAAAACACATTGATTTTTATCATTTGTATTGGAAACAACATTGTCATATGTCTTTTCTTGGATCTAAATAATACGAAACCTCGCTCTATGATTCTAAGTTATAATCCCCAAATATGGTTAAATAGTGACTTTTTTCACGATTTTCATGTAGTTTGATATTACGTAAATATATTCATTTTTACCAATATTTCGATTCTATTTCATGTAATATCACGACATGTGATTTGGCCTTGAAATCTCAGAATTTCGCATAATAATGCATTTTAAGCAAGTTTTCTTGCATTTTGTTTCGTACGAAAAATCATCGAATTTAGCAATATTTTGACGTTTATCATCCCCTTTTCCCTCATTTGATTTAAACAAAATATCATCGAATTAGGCAATATTTTGCCGTTTTCCACGTTTATGTGAATTTTCAGTCCATGGATATTAATTCATATATATACGATAAAAATGATGGAAACACATAATTGATTAGATAATAACCTTAAATACTTCATTTTCAATCATCTATTTGTTTCTCGTTAAAATACTGAATAAGATATTGAAAAGGGGAGAAGTTCGGTTTTTATTGCATATATCGACGTTTCAGCCGGAATAGAGCGGTTTTACGTGTACATCTTCCATCAGTAATATAAACGGAAAATCAGGAACATTTTAGTTAATTCTAATGAAAACACATTGATTTTTAACATTTGTATTGGAAACAACATTGTCATATGTCTTTTCTTGGATCTAAATAATACGAAACCTCGCTCTATGATTCTAAGTTATAATCCTCAAATATGGTTAAATAGTGACTTTTTTCACGATTTTCATGTAGTTTGATATTACGTAAATATATTCATTTTTACCAATATTTCAATACTATTTCATGTAGTATCACGATATGTGATTTGGCCTTCAAATCTCAGAATTTCGCATAATATTGCATTTTAAGCAAGTTTTCTTGCATTTTGTTTCGTACGAAAAATCATCGAATTTAGCAATATTTTGACGTTTATCATCTCCTTTTCCTTCATGTGATTTAAACAAAATATCATCGAATTAGGCAATATTTTGCCGTTTTTCCACGTTTTTGTGAATTTTCAGTCCATGGGTATTAATTCATATATATATACGATAAAAATGATGCAAACACATAATTAATTAGATAATAACCTTAAATACTTCATTTTCAATCAACTATTTGTTTCTCGTTAAAATACTGAGTAAGATATTGAAAAGGGGAGAAGTTCTGTTTTTATTGCATATATCGACGTTTCAGCCGGAATAGAGCGATTTTCGTGTACATCTTCCATCGGTAATATAAACAGAAAACTAGGAACATTTTAGTTAATTCTAATGAAAAGACTTTGATTTTTATCATTTGTTTTGGAAACAACATTGTCATATGTCTTTTCTTGGATCCAAATAATACGAAACCTCGCTCTATGATTTGAAGTTAACATCCTCAAATATGGTTAAATAGTGACTTTTTTCACGTTTTTCATGTAGTTTGATATAACGTAAATATAATCATTTTTACCAATATTTCGATACTATTTCGTGTAGTATCACGATATGTGATTTGGTCTTGAAATCTCAGAATTTCGCATAATATTGCATTTTAAGCAAATTTTCTTGCATTTTGTTTCGTACGAAAAATCATAGAATTTAGCAATATTTTGACGTTTATCATTCCCTTTTCTTTTATTTTATTTAAACAAAATATCATCGAATGAGGCAATATTTTGCCGTTTTTCCACGTTTTTGTGAATTTTCAGTCTATGGGTATTAATTCATTATATATACGATAAAAATGATGCAAACACATAATTGATCAGATAATAACCTTAAATACTTCATTTTCAATCAACTATTTGTTTCTCGTTAAAATACTGAGTAAGATATTGAAAAGGGGAGAAGTTCTGTTTTTATTGCATATATCGACGTTTCAGCCGGAATAGAGCGGTTTTACGTGTACATCTTCCATCAGTAATATAAACGGAAAATCAGGAACATTTTAGTTAATTCTAATGAAATACATTGATTTATATCATTTGTATTGGAAACAACATTGTCATATGTCTTTTCTTGGATCTAAATAATACGAAACCTCGCTCTATGATTCTAAGTTATAATCCTCGAATATGGTTAAATAGTGACTTTTTTCACGATTTTCATGTAGTTTGATATTACGTAAATATATTCATTTTTACCAATATTTCAATACTATTTCATGTAGTATCACGATATGTGATTTGGCCTTCAAATCTCAGAATTTCGCATAATATTGCATTTTAAGCAAATTTTCTTGCATTTTGTTTCGTACGAAAAATCATAGAATTTAGCAATATTTTGACGTTTATCATTCCCTTTTCTTTTATTTTATTTAAACAAAATATCATCGAATGAGGCAATATTTTGCCGTTTTTCCACGTTTTTGTGAATTTTCAGTCTATGGGTATTAATTCATTATATATACGATAAAAATGATTCAAACACATAATTGATCAGATAATAACCTTAAATACTTCATTTTCAATCAACTATTTGTTTCTCGTTAAAATACTAAGTAAGATATTGAAAAGGGGAGAAGTTCTGTTTTTATTGCATATATCGACGTTTCAGCCGGAATAGAGCGGTTTTACGTGTACATCTTCCATCAGTAATATAAACGGAAAATCAGGAACATTTTAGTTAATTCTAATGAAAACACATTGATTTATATCATTTGTATTGGAAACAACATTGTCATATGTCTTTTCTTGGATCTAAATAATACGAAACCTCGCTCTATGATTCTAAGTTATAATCCTCGAATATGGTTAAATAGTGACTTTTTCACGATTTTCATGTAGTTTGATATTACGTAAATATATTCATTTTTACCAATATTTCAATACTATTTCATGTAGTATCACGATATGTGATTTGGCCTTCAAATCTCAGAATTTCGCATAATATTGCATTTTAAGCAAGTTTTCTTGCATTTTGTTTCGTACGAAAAATCATCGAATTTAGCAATATTTTGACGTTTATCATCTCCTTTTCCTTCATGTGATTTAAACAAAATATCATAGAATTAGTCAATATTTTGCCGTTTTCCACGTTTTTGTGAATTTTCCGTCCATGGGTATTAATTCATATATATACGATAAAAATGATGCAAACACATAATTGATTAGATAATAACCTTAAATACTTCATTTTCAATCATCTATTTTTTTCTCGTTAAAATACTGAATAAGATATTGAAAAGGGGAGAAGTTCGGTTTTTATTGCATATATCAACGTTTCAGCCGGAATAGAGCGGTTTTACGTGTACATCTTCCATCAGTAATATAAACGGAAAATCAGGAACATTTTAGTTAATTCTAATGAAAACACATTGATTTTTATCATTTGTATTGGAAACAACATTGTCATATGTCTTTTCTTGGATCTTAATAATACGAAACCTCTATCTATGATTCTAAGTTATAATCCCCAAATATGGTTAAATAGTGACTTTTTCACGATTTTCATGTAGTTTGATATTACGTAAATATATTCATTTTTACCAATATTTCGATTCTATTTCATGTAGTATCACGATATGTGATTTGGCCTTGAAATCTCAGAATTTCGCATAGTAATGCATTTTAAGCAAGTTTTCTTGCATTTTGTTTCGTACGAAAAATCATCGAATTTAGCAATATTTTGACGTTTATCATCCCCTTTTCCTTCATTTGATTTAAACAAAATATCATCGAATTAGGCAATATTTTGCCGTTTTTCCACGTTTTTGTGAATTTTCAGTCCATGGGTATTAATTCATATATATATACGATAAAAACGATGCAAACACATAATTAATTAGATAATAACCTTAAATACTTCATTTTCAATCAACTATTTGTTTCTCGTTAAAATACTGAGTAAGATATTGAAAAGGGGAGAAGTTCTGTTTTTATTGCATATATCGACGTTTCAGCCGGAATAGAGCGATTTTCGTGTACATCTTCCATCGGTAATATAAACAGAAAACTAGGAACATTTTAGTTAATTCTAATGAAAAGACTTTGATTTTTATCATTTGTATTGGAAACAACATTGTCATATGTCTTTTCTTGGATCCAAATAATATGAAACCTCGCTCTATGATTTGAAGTTAAAATCCTCAAATATGGTTAAATAGTGACTTTTTTCACGTTTTTCATGTAGTTTGATATAATGTAAATATAATCATTTTTTCCAATATTTCGATACTATTTCATGTAGTATCACGATATGTGATTTGGTCTTGAAATCTCAGAATTTCGCATAATATTGCATTTTAAGCAAATTTTCTTGCATTTTGTTTCGTACGAAAAATCATAGAATTTAGCAATATTTTGACGTTTATCATTCCCTTTTCTTTTATTTTATTTAAACAAAATATCATCGAATGAGGCAATATTTTGCCGTTTTTCCACGTTTTTGTGAATTTTCAGTCTATGGGTATTAATTCATTATATATACGATAAAAATGATGCAAACACATAATTGATCAGATAATAACCTTAAATACTTCATTTTCAATCAACTATTTGTTTCTCGTTAAAATACTGAGTAAGATATTGAAAAGGGGAGAAGTTCTGTTTTTATTGCATATATCGACGTTTCAGCCGGAATAGAGCGGTTTTACGTGTACATCTTCCATCAGTAATATAAACGGAAAATCAGGAACATTTTAGTTAATTCTAATGAAAACACATTGATTTATATCATTTGTATTGGAAACAACATTGTCATATGTCTTTTCTTGGATCTAAATAATACGAAACCTCGCTCTATGATTCTAAGTTATAATCCTCGAATATGGTTAAATAGTGACTTTTTTCACGATTTTCATGTAGTTTGATATTACGTAAATATATTCATTTTTACCAATATTTCAATACTATTTCATGTAGTATCACGATATGTGATTTGGCCTTCAAATCTCAGAATTTCGCATAATATTGCATTTTAAGCAAATTTTCTTGCATTTTGTTTCGTACGAAAAATCATAGAATTTAGCAATATTTTGACGTTTATCATTCCCTTTTCTTTTATTTTATTTAAACAAAATATCATCGAATGAGGCAATATTTTGCCGTTTTTCCACGTTTTTGTGAATTTTCAGTCTATGGGTATTAATTCATTATATATACGATAAAAATGATTCAAACACATAATTGATCAGATAATAACCTTAAATACTTCATTTTCAATCAACTATTTGTTTCTCGTTAAAATACTAAGTAAGATATTGAAAAGGGGAGAAGTTCTGTTTTTATTGCATATATCGACGTTTCAGCCGGAATAGAGCGGTTTTACGTGTACATCTTCCATCAGTAATATAAACGGAAAATCAGGAACATTTTAGTTAATTCTAATGAAAACACATTGATTTATATCATTTGTATTGGAAACAACATTGTCATATGTCTTTTCTTGGATCTAAATAATACGAAACCTCGCTCTATGATTCTAAGTTATAATCCTCGAATATGGTTAAATAGTGACTTTTTCACGATTTTCATGTAGTTTGATATTACGTAAATATATTCATTTTTACCAATATTTCAATACTATTTCATGTAGTATCACGATATGTGATTTGGCCTTCAAATCTCAGAATTTCGCATAATATTGCATTTTAAGCAAGTTTTCTTGCATTTTGTTTCGTACGAAAAATCATCGAATTTAGCAATATTTTGACGTTTATCATCTCCTTTTCCTTCATGTGATTTAAACAAAATATCATAGAATTAGTCAATATTTTGCCGTTTTCCACGTTTTTGTGAATTTTCCGTCCATGGGTATTAATTCATATATATACGATAAAAATGATGCAAACACATAATTGATTAGATAATAACCTTAAATACTTCATTTTCAATCATCTATTTTTTTCTCGTTAAAATACTGAATAAGATATTGAAAAGGGGAGAAGTTCGGTTTTTATTGCATATATCAACGTTTCAGCCGGAATAGAGCGGTTTTACGTGTACATCTTCCATCAGTAATATAAACGGAAAATCAGGAACATTTTAGTTAATTCTAATGAAAACACATTGATTTTTATCATTTGTATTGGAAACAACATTGTCATATGTCTTTTCTTGGATCTTAATAATACGAAACCTCTATCTATGATTCTAAGTTATAATCCCCAAATATGGTTAAATAGTGACTTTTTCACGATTTTCATGTAGTTTGATATTACGTAAATATATTCATTTTTACCAATATTTCGATTCTATTTCATGTAGTATCACGATATGTGATTTGGCCTTGAAATCTCAGAATTTCGCATAGTAATGCATTTTAAGCAAGTTTTCTTGCATTTTGTTTCGTACGAAAAATCATCGAATTTAGCAATATTTTGACGTTTATCATCCCCTTTTCCTTCATTTGATTTAAACAAAATATCATCGAATTAGGCAATATTTTGCCGTTTTTCCACGTTTTTGTGAATTTTCAGTCCATGGGTATTAATTCATATATATATACGATAAAAACGATGCAAACACATAATTAATTAGATAATAACCTTAAATACTTCATTTTCAATCAACTATTTGTTTCTCGTTAAAATACTGAGTAAGATATTGAAAAGGGGAGAAGTTCTGTTTTTATTGCATATATCGACGTTTCAGCCGGAATAGAGCGATTTTCGTGTACATCTTCCATCGGTAATATAAACAGAAAACTAGGAACATTTTAGTTAATTCTAATGAAAAGACTTTGATTTTTATCATTTGTATTGGAAACAACATTGTCATATGTCTTTTCTTGGATCCAAATAATATGAAACCTCGCTCTATGATTTGAAGTTAAAATCCTCAAATATGGTTAAATAGTGACTTTTTTCACGTTTTTCATGTAGTTTGATATAATGTAAATATAATCATTTTTTCCAATATTTCGATACTATTTCATGTAGTATCACGATATGTGATTTGGTCTTGAAATCTCAGAATTTCGCATAATATTGCATTTTAAGCAAATTTTCTTGCATTTTGTTTCGTACGAAAAATCATAGAATTTAGCAATATTTTGACGTTTATCATTCCCTTTTCTTTTATTTTATTTAAACAAAATATCATCGAATGAGGCAATATTTTGCCGTTTTTCCACGTTTTTGTGAATTTTCAGTCTATGGGTATTAATTCATTATATATACGATAAAAATGATGCAAACACATAATTGATCAGATAATAACCTTAAATACTTCATTTTCAATCAACTATTTGTTTCTCGTTAAAATACTGAGTAAGATATTGAAAAGGGGAGAAGTTCTGTTTTTATTGCATATATCGACGTTTCAGCCGGAATAGAGCGGTTTTACGTGTACATCTTCCATCAGTAATATAAACGGAAAATCAGGAACATTTTAGTTAATTCTAATGAAAACACATTGATTTATATCATTTGTATTGGAAACAACATTGTCATATGTCTTTTCTTGGATCTAAATAATACGAAACCTCGCTCTATGATTCTAAGTTATAATCCTCGAATATGGTTAAATAGTGACTTTTTTCACGATTTTCATGTAGTTTGATATTACGTAAATATATTCATTTTTACCAATATTTCAATACTATTTCATGTAGTATCACGATATGTGATTTGGCCTTCAAATCTCAGAATTTCGCATAATATTGCATTTTAAGCAAATTTTCTTGCATTTTGTTTCGTACGAAAAATCATAGAATTTAGCAATATTTTGACGTTTATCATTCCCTTTTCTTTTATTTTATTTAAACAAAATATCATCGAATGAGGCAATATTTTGCCGTTTTTCCACGTTTTTGTGAATTTTCAGTCTATGGGTATTAATTCATTATATATACGATAAAAATGATGCAAACACATAATTGATCAGATAATAACCTTAAATACTTCATTTTCAATCAACTATTTGTTTCTCGTTAAAATACTGAGTAAGATATTGAAAAGGGGAGAAGTTCTGTTTTTATTGCATATATCGACGTTTCAGCCGGAATAGAGCGGTTTTACGTGTACATCTTCCATCAGTAATATAAACGGAAAATCAGGAACATTTTAGTTAATTCTAATGAAAACACATTGATTTTTATCATTTGTATTGGAAACAACATTGTCATATCTATTTTCTTAGATCTAAATAATACGAAACCTCGCTCTATGATTCTAAGTTATAATCCCCAAATATGGTTAAATAGTGACTTTTTTCACGATTTTCATGTAGTTTGATATTACGTAAATATATTCATTTTTACCAATATTTCGATTCTATTTCATGTAGTATCACGATATGTGATTTGGCCTTGAAATCTCAGAATTTCGCAAAATAATGCATTTTAAGCAAGTTTTCTTGCATTTTGTTTCGTACGAAAAATCATCGAATTTAGCAATATTTTGACGTTTATCATCTCCTTTTCCTTCATGTGATTTAAACAAAATATCATAGAATTAGGCAATATTTTGCCGTTTTCCACGTTTTTGTGAATTTTCCGTCCATGGGTATTAATTCATATATATACGATAAAAATGATGCAAACACATAATTGATTAGATAATAACCTTAAATACTTCATTTTCAATCATCTATTTGTTTCTCGTTAAAATACTGAATAAGATATTGAAAAGGGGAGAAGTTCGGTTTTTATTGCATATATCGACGTTTCAGCCGGAATAGAGCGGTTTTACGTGTACATCTTCCATCAGTAATATAAACGGAAAATCAGGAACATTTTAGTTAATTCTAATGAAAACACATTGATTTTTATCGTTTGTATTGGAAACAACATTGTCATATGTCTTTTCTTGGATCTAAATAATACGAAACCTCGCTCTATCATTCTAAGTTATAATCCTCAAATATGGTTAAATAGTGACTTTTTTCACGATTTTCATGTAGTTTGATATTACGTAAATATATTCATTTTTACCAATATTTCGATACTATTTCATGTAGTATCACGATATGTGATTTGGCCTTCAAATCTCAGAATTTCGCATAATATTGCATTTTAAGCAAGTTTTCTTGCATTTTGTTTCGTACGAAAAATCATCGAATTTAGCAATATTTTGACGTTTATCATCCCCTTTTCCTTCATGTGATTTAAACAAAATATCATCGAATTAGGCAATATTTTGCCGTTTTTCCACGTTTTTGTGAATTTTCAGTCTATGGGTATTAATTCATTATATATACGATAAAAATGATGCAAACACATAATTGATCAGATAATAACCTTAATACTTCATTTTCGTTATCATCCCCTTTTCCTTTATTTGATTTAAACAAAATGTCATCGAATTAGGCAATATTTGGTCGTTTTTCCACGTTTTTGTGAATTTTCAGTCTATGGGTATTAATTCATTATATATACGATAAAAATGATGCAAAAACATAATTGATTAGATAATAACCTAAAAAACTTCATTTTCAATCAACTATTTGTTTCTCGTTAAAATACTGAATAAGATATTGAAAAGGGGAGAAGTTCGGTTTTTATTGCATATATCGACGTTGCAGCCGGATTAGAGTGGTTTTACGTGTACATCTTCCCTCGTTAATATAAACGGAAAATCAAGAACATTATAGTTAATTCTAATGAAAACACATTGTTTTTTATCATTTGTATTGGAAACAACATTGTCATATGTCTTTTCTTGGAACTAAATAATACGAAACCTCGCTCTATGATTTGAAGGTAAAATCCTCAAATATGGTAAAATAGTGACTTTTTCACGTTAATCATGTAGTTTGATATTACGCAAATATATTCATTTTTACCAATATTTCGATACTTTTTCATGTAGTATTACGATATGTGATTTGGCCTTCAAATCTCAGAATTTCGCATAATATTGCATTTTAAGCAAGTTTTCTTGCATTTTGTTTCGCACGAAAAATCATCAAATTTAGCAATATTTTGACGTTTATCATCTCCTTTTCCTTCATGTGATTTAAACAAAATATCATCGAGTTAGGCAATATTTTTCCGTTTTCCACGTTTTTGTGAATTTTCCGTCCATGGGTATTAATTCATATATATACGATAAAAATGATGCAAACACATAATTGATTAGATAATAACCTTAAATACTTCATTTCAATCATCTAATTGTTTCTCGTTAAAATACTGAGTAAGATATTGAAAAGGGGAGAAGTTCGGTTTTTATTGCATATATCGACGTTTCAGCCTGATTAGAGCGGTTTTACGTGTACATCTTCCCTCGTTAATATAAACGGAAAATCAAGAACATTATAGTTAATTCTAATGAAAACACATTGATTTTTATCATTTGTATTGGAAACAACATTGTCATATGTCTTTTCTTGGATCTAAATAATACGAAACCTCGCTCTATGATTCTAAGTTATAATCCTCAAATATGGTTAAATAGTGACTTTTTTCACGATTTTCATGTAGTTTGATATTACGTAAATATATTCATTTTTACCAATATTTCAATACTATTTCATGTAGTATCACGATATGTGATTTGGCCTTCAAATCTCAGAATTTCGCATAATATTGCATTTTAAGCAAGTTTTCTTGCATTTTTTTTCGCACGAAAAATCATCGAATTTAGCAATATTTTGACGTTTATCATCTCCTTTTCCTTCATGTGATTTAAACAAAATATCATAGAATTAGGCAATATTTTGCCGTTTTCCACGTTTTTGTGAATTTTCCGTCCATGGGTATTAATTCATATATATACGATAAAAATGATGCAAACACATAATTGATTAGATAATAACCTTAAATACTTCATTTTCAATCATCTATTTGTTTCTCGTTAAAATACTGAATAATATATTGAAAAGGGGAGAAGTTCGGTTTTTATTGCATATATCGACGTTTCAGCCGGAATAGAGCGGTTTTACGTGTACATCTTCCCTCGTTAATATAAACGGAAAATCAAGAACATTATAGTTAATTCTAATGAAAACACATTGTTTTTTATCATTTGTATTGGAAACAACATTGTCATATGTCTTTTCTTGGATCTAAATAATACGAAACCTCGCTCTATGATTTGAAGTTATAATCCTCAAATATGGTTAAATAGTGACTTTTTTCACGATTTTCATGTAGTTTGATATTACGTAAATATATTCATTTTTACCAATATGTCGATACTATTTCATGTAGTATCACGATATGTGATTTGGCCTTCAAATCTCAGAATTTCGCATAATATTGCATTTTAAGCAAGTTTTCTTGCATTTTGTTTCGTACGAAAAATCATCGAATTTAGCAATATTTTGACGTTTATCATCCCCTTTTCCTTCATGTGATTTAAACAAAATATCATCGAATTAGGCAATATTTTGCCGCTTTTCCACGTTTTTGTGAATTTTCAGTCCATGGGTATTAATTCATATATATATACGATAAAAATGATGCAAACACATAATTAATTAGATAATAACCTTAAATACTTCATTTTCAATCAACTATTTGTTTCTCGTTAAAATACTGAGTAAGATATTGAAAAGGGGAGAAGTTCTGTTTTTATTGCAGATATCGACGTTTCAGCCGGAATAGAGCGATTTTCGTGTACATCTTCCATCGGTAATATAAACGGAAAATCAGGAACATTTTAGTTAATTCTAATGAAAACACATTGATTTTTATCATTTGTATTGGAAACAACATTGTCATATGTCTTTTCTTGGATCTAAATAATACGAAACCTCGCTCTATGATTCTAAGTTATAATCCCCAAATATGGTTAAATAGTGACTTTTTTCACGATTTTCATGTAGTTTGATATTACGTAAATATATTCATTTTTACCAATATTTCGATTCTATTTCATGTAATATCACGACATGTGATTTGGCCTTGAAATCTCAGAATTTCGCATAATAATGCATTTTAAGCAAGTTTTCTTGCATTTTGTTTCGTACGAAAAATCATCGAATTTAGCAATATTTTGACGTTTATCATCCCCTTTTCCCTCATTTGATTTAAACAAAATATCATCGAATTAGGCAATATTTTGCCGTTTTCCACGTTTATGTGAATTTTCAGTCCATGGATATTAATTCATATATATACGATAAAAATGATGGAAACACATAATTGATTAGATAATAACCTTAAATACTTCATTTTCAATCATCTATTTGTTTCTCGTTAAAATACTGAATAAGATATTGAAAAGGGGAGAAGTTCGGTTTTTATTGCATATATCGACGTTTCAGCCGGAATAGAGCGGTTTTACGTGTACATCTTCCATCAGTAATATAAACGGAAAATCAGGAACATTTTAGTTAATTCTAATGAAAACACATTGATTTTTAACATTTGTATTGGAAACAACATTGTCATATGTCTTTTCTTGGATCTAAATAATACGAAACCTCGCTCTATGATTCTAAGTTATAATCCTCAAATATGGTTAAATAGTGACTTTTTTCACGATTTTCATGTAGTTTGATATTACGTAAATATATTCATTTTTACCAATATTTCAATACTATTTCATGTAGTATCACGATATGTGATTTGGCCTTCAAATCTCAGAATTTCGCATAATATTGCATTTTAAGCAAGTTTTCTTGCATTTTGTTTCGTACGAAAAATCATCGAATTTAGCAATATTTTGACGTTTATCATCTCCTTTTCCTTCATGTGATTTAAACAAAATATCATCGAATTAGGCAATATTTTGCCGTTTTTCCACGTTTTTGTGAATTTTCAGTCCATGGGTATTAATTCATATATATATACGATAAAAATGATGCAAACACATAATTAATTAGATAATAACCTTAAATACTTCATTTTCAATCAACTATTTGTTTCTCGTTAAAATACTGAGTAAGATATTGAAAAGGGGAGAAGTTCTGTTTTTATTGCATATATCGACGTTTCAGCCGGAATAGAGCGATTTTCGTGTACATCTTCCATCGGTAATATAAACAGAAAACTAGGAACATTTTAGTTAATTCTAATGAAAAGACTTTGATTTTTATCATTTGTTTTGGAAACAACATTGTCATATGTCTTTTCTTGGATCCAAATAATACGAAACCTCGCTCTATGATTTGAAGTTAACATCCTCAAATATGGTTAAATAGTGACTTTTTTCACGTTTTTCATGTAGTTTGATATAACGTAAATATAATCATTTTTACCAATATTTCGATACTATTTCGTGTAGTATCACGATATGTGATTTGGTCTTGAAATCTCAGAATTTCGCATAATATTGCATTTTAAGCAAATTTTCTTGCATTTTGTTTCGTACGAAAAATCATAGAATTTAGCAATATTTTGACGTTTATCATTCCCTTTTCTTTTATTTTATTTAAACAAAATATCATCGAATGAGGCAATATTTTGCCGTTTTTCCACGTTTTTGTGAATTTTCAGTCTATGGGTATTAATTCATTATATATACGATAAAAATGATGCAAACACATAATTGATCAGATAATAACCTTAAATACTTCATTTTCAATCAACTATTTGTTTCTCGTTAAAATACTGAGTAAGATATTGAAAAGGGGAGAAGTTCTGTTTTTATTGCATATATCGACGTTTCAGCCGGAATAGAGCGGTTTTACGTGTACATCTTCCATCAGTAATATAAACGGAAAATCAGGAACATTTTAGTTAATTCTAATGAAATACATTGATTTATATCATTTGTATTGGAAACAACATTGTCATATGTCTTTTCTTGGATCTAAATAATACGAAACCTCGCTCTATGATTCTAAGTTATAATCCTCGAATATGGTTAAATAGTGACTTTTTTCACGATTTTCATGTAGTTTGATATTACGTAAATATATTCATTTTTACCAATATTTCAATACTATTTCATGTAGTATCACGATATGTGATTTGGCCTTCAAATCTCAGAATTTCGCATAATATTGCATTTTAAGCAAATTTTCTTGCATTTTGTTTCGTACGAAAAATCATAGAATTTAGCAATATTTTGACGTTTATCATTCCCTTTTCTTTTATTTTATTTAAACAAAATATCATCGAATGAGGCAATATTTTGCCGTTTTTCCACGTTTTTGTGAATTTTCAGTCTATGGGTATTAATTCATTATATATACGATAAAAATGATTCAAACACATAATTGATCAGATAATAACCTTAAATACTTCATTTTCAATCAACTATTTGTTTCTCGTTAAAATACTAAGTAAGATATTGAAAAGGGGAGAAGTTCTGTTTTTATTGCATATATCGACGTTTCAGCCGGAATAGAGCGGTTTTACGTGTACATCTTCCATCAGTAATATAAACGGAAAATCAGGAACATTTTAGTTAATTCTAATGAAAACACATTGATTTATATCATTTGTATTGGAAACAACATTGTCATATGTCTTTTCTTGGATCTAAATAATACGAAACCTCGCTCTATGATTCTAAGTTATAATCCTCGAATATGGTTAAATAGTGACTTTTTCACGATTTTCATGTAGTTTGATATTACGTAAATATATTCATTTTTACCAATATTTCAATACTATTTCATGTAGTATCACGATATGTGATTTGGCCTTCAAATCTCAGAATTTCGCATAATATTGCATTTTAAGCAAGTTTTCTTGCATTTTGTTTCGTACGAAAAATCATCGAATTTAGCAATATTTTGACGTTTATCATCTCCTTTTCCTTCATGTGATTTAAACAAAATATCATAGAATTAGTCAATATTTTGCCGTTTTCCACGTTTTTGTGAATTTTCCGTCCATGGGTATTAATTCATATATATACGATAAAAATGATGCAAACACATAATTGATTAGATAATAACCTTAAATACTTCATTTTCAATCATCTATTTTTTTCTCGTTAAAATACTGAATAAGATATTGAAAAGGGGAGAAGTTCGGTTTTTATTGCATATATCAACGTTTCAGCCGGAATAGAGCGGTTTTACGTGTACATCTTCCATCAGTAATATAAACGGAAAATCAGGAACATTTTAGTTAATTCTAATGAAAACACATTGATTTTTATCATTTGTATTGGAAACAACATTGTCATATGTCTTTTCTTGGATCTTAATAATACGAAACCTCTATCTATGATTCTAAGTTATAATCCCCAAATATGGTTAAATAGTGACTTTTTCACGATTTTCATGTAGTTTGATATTACGTAAATATATTCATTTTTACCAATATTTCGATTCTATTTCATGTAGTATCACGATATGTGATTTGGCCTTGAAATCTCAGAATTTCGCATAGTAATGCATTTTAAGCAAGTTTTCTTGCATTTTGTTTCGTACGAAAAATCATCGAATTTAGCAATATTTTGACGTTTATCATCCCCTTTTCCTTCATTTGATTTAAACAAAATATCATCGAATTAGGCAATATTTTGCCGTTTTTCCACGTTTTTGTGAATTTTCAGTCCATGGGTATTAATTCATATATATATACGATAAAAACGATGCAAACACATAATTAATTAGATAATAACCTTAAATACTTCATTTTCAATCAACTATTTGTTTCTCGTTAAAATACTGAGTAAGATATTGAAAAGGGGAGAAGTTCTGTTTTTATTGCATATATCGACGTTTCAGCCGGAATAGAGCGATTTTCGTGTACATCTTCCATCGGTAATATAAACAGAAAACTAGGAACATTTTAGTTAATTCTAATGAAAAGACTTTGATTTTTATCATTTGTATTGGAAACAACATTGTCATATGTCTTTTCTTGGATCCAAATAATATGAAACCTCGCTCTATGATTTGAAGTTAAAATCCTCAAATATGGTTAAATAGTGACTTTTTTCACGTTTTTCATGTAGTTTGATATAATGTAAATATAATCATTTTTTCCAATATTTCGATACTATTTCATGTAGTATCACGATATGTGATTTGGTCTTGAAATCTCAGAATTTCGCATAATATTGCATTTTAAGCAAATTTTCTTGCATTTTGTTTCGTACGAAAAATCATAGAATTTAGCAATATTTTGACGTTTATCATTCCCTTTTCTTTTATTTTATTTAAACAAAATATCATCGAATGAGGCAATATTTTGCCGTTTTTCCACGTTTTTGTGAATTTTCAGTCTATGGGTATTAATTCATTATATATACGATAAAAATGATGCAAACACATAATTGATCAGATAATAACCTTAAATACTTCATTTTCAATCAACTATTTGTTTCTCGTTAAAATACTGAGTAAGATATTGAAAAGGGGAGAAGTTCTGTTTTTATTGCATATATCGACGTTTCAGCCGGAATAGAGCGGTTTTACGTGTACATCTTCCATCAGTAATATAAACGGAAAATCAGGAACATTTTAGTTAATTCTAATGAAAACACATTGATTTATATCATTTGTATTGGAAACAACATTGTCATATGTCTTTTCTTGGATCTAAATAATACGAAACCTCGCTCTATGATTCTAAGTTATAATCCTCGAATATGGTTAAATAGTGACTTTTTTCACGATTTTCATGTAGTTTGATATTACGTAAATATATTCATTTTTACCAATATTTCAATACTATTTCATGTAGTATCACGATATGTGATTTGGCCTTCAAATCTCAGAATTTCGCATAATATTGCATTTTAAGCAAATTTTCTTGCATTTTGTTTCGTACGAAAAATCATAGAATTTAGCAATATTTTGACGTTTATCATTCCCTTTTCTTTTATTTTATTTAAACAAAATATCATCGAATGAGGCAATATTTTGCCGTTTTTCCACGTTTTTGTGAATTTTCAGTCTATGGGTATTAATTCATTATATATACGATAAAAATGATGCAAACACATAATTGATCAGATAATAACCTTAAATACTTCATTTTCAATCAACTATTTGTTTCTCGTTAAAATACTGAGTAAGATATTGAAAAGGGGAGAAGTTCTGTTTTTATTGCATATATCGACGTTTCAGCCGGAATAGAGCGGTTTTACGTGTACATCTTCCATCAGTAATATAAACGGAAAATCAGGAACATTTTAGTTAATTCTAATGAAAACACATTGATTTTTATCATTTGTATTGGAAACAACATTGTCATATCTATTTTCTTAGATCTAAATAATACGAAACCTCGCTCTATGATTCTAAGTTATAATCCCCAAATATGGTTAAATAGTGACTTTTTTCACGATTTTCATGTAGTTTGATATTACGTAAATATATTCATTTTTACCAATATTTCGATTCTATTTCATGTAGTATCACGATATGTGATTTGGCCTTGAAATCTCAGAATTTCGCAAAATAATGCATTTTAAGCAAGTTTTCTTGCATTTTGTTTCGTACGAAAAATCATCGAATTTAGCAATATTTTGACGTTTATCATCTCCTTTTCCTTCATGTGATTTAAACAAAATATCATAGAATTAGGCAATATTTTGCCGTTTTCCACGTTTTTGTGAATTTTCCGTCCATGGGTATTAATTCATATATATACGATAAAAATGATGCAAACACATAATTGATTAGATAATAACCTTAAATACTTCATTTTCAATCATCTATTTGTTTCTCGTTAAAATACTGAATAAGATATTGAAAAGGGGAGAAGTTCGGTTTTTATTGCATATATCGACGTTTCAGCCGGAATAGAGCGGTTTTACGTGTACATCTTCCATCAGTAATATAAACGGAAAATCAGGAACATTTTAGTTAATTCTAATGAAAACACATTGATTTTTATCGTTTGTATTGGAAACAACATTGTCATATGTCTTTTCTTGGATCTAAATAATACGAAACCTCGCTCTATCATTCTAAGTTATAATCCTCAAATATGGTTAAATAGTGACTTTTTTCACGATTTTCATGTAGTTTGATATTACGTAAATATATTCATTTTTACCAATATTTCGATACTATTTCATGTAGTATCACGATATGTGATTTGGCCTTCAAATCTCAGAATTTCGCATAATATTGCATTTTAAGCAAGTTTTCTTGCATTTTGTTTCGTACGAAAAATCATCGAATTTAGCAATATTTTGACGTTTATCATCCCCTTTTCCTTCATGTGATTTAAACAAAATATCATCGAATTAGGCAATATTTTGCCGTTTTTCCACGTTTTTGTGAATTTTCAGTCTATGGGTATTAATTCATTATATATACGATAAAAATGATGCAAACACATAATTGATCAGATAATAACCTTAATACTTCATTTTCGTTATCATCCCCTTTTCCTTTATTTGATTTAAACAAAATGTCATCGAATTAGGCAATATTTGGTCGTTTTTCCACGTTTTTGTGAATTTTCAGTCTATGGGTATTAATTCATTATATATACGATAAAAATGATGCAAAAACATAATTGATTAGATAATAACCTAAAAAACTTCATTTTCAATCAACTATTTGTTTCTCGTTAAAATACTGAATAAGATATTGAAAAGGGGAGAAGTTCGGTTTTTATTGCATATATCGACGTTGCAGCCGGATTAGAGTGGTTTTACGTGTACATCTTCCCTCGTTAATATAAACGGAAAATCAAGAACATTATAGTTAATTCTAATGAAAACACATTGTTTTTTATCATTTGTATTGGAAACAACATTGTCATATGTCTTTTCTTGGAACTAAATAATACGAAACCTCGCTCTATGATTTGAAGGTAAAATCCTCAAATATGGTAAAATAGTGACTTTTTCACGTTAATCATGTAGTTTGATATTACGCAAATATATTCATTTTTACCAATATTTCGATACTTTTTCATGTAGTATTACGATATGTGATTTGGCCTTCAAATCTCAGAATTTCGCATAATATTGCATTTTAAGCAAGTTTTCTTGCATTTTGTTTCGCACGAAAAATCATCAAATTTAGCAATATTTTGACGTTTATCATCTCCTTTTCCTTCATGTGATTTAAACAAAATATCATCGAGTTAGGCAATATTTTTCCGTTTTCCACGTTTTTGTGAATTTTCCGTCCATGGGTATTAATTCATATATATACGATAAAAATGATGCAAACACATAATTGATTAGATAATAACCTTAAATACTTCATTTCAATCATCTAATTGTTTCTCGTTAAAATACTGAGTAAGATATTGAAAAGGGGAGAAGTTCGGTTTTTATTGCATATATCGACGTTTCAGCCTGATTAGAGCGGTTTTACGTGTACATCTTCCCTCGTTAATATAAACGGAAAATCAAGAACATTATAGTTAATTCTAATGAAAACACATTGATTTTTATCATTTGTATTGGAAACAACATTGTCATATGTCTTTTCTTGGATCTAAATAATACGAAACCTCGCTCTATGATTTGGAGTTAAAATCCTCAAATATGGTTAAATAGTGACTTTTTCACGTTTTTCATGTAGTTTGATATTACGTAAATATATTCATTTTTACCAATATTTCGATACTATTTCATGTAGTATCACGATATGTGATTTGGCCTTCAAATCTCAGAATTTCGCATAATATTGCTTTTTAAGCAAGTTTTCTTGCATTTTGTTTCGTACGAAAAATCATCGAATTTAGCAATATTTTGACGTTTATCATCCCCTTTTCCTTTATGTGATTTAAATAAAATATCATCGAGTTAGGCAATATTTTTCCGTTTTCCACGTTTTTGTGAATTTTCCGTCCATGGGTATTAATTCATATATATAAGATAAAAATGATGCAAACACATAATTGATTAGATAATAACCTTAAATACTTAATATCAATCATCTATTTGTTTCTCGTTAAATTACTGAGTAAGATATTGAAAAGGGGAGAAGTTCGGTTTTTATTGCATATATCGACGTTTCAGCCTAATTAAAGCGGTTTTACGTGTACATCTTCCCTTGTTAATATAAACGGAAAATCAAGAATATTATAGTTAATTCTAATGAAAACACATAGTTTTTTATCATTTGTATTGGAAACAACATTGTCATATGTCTTTTCTTGGAACTAAATAATACGAAACCTCGCTCTATGATTTGAAGGTAAAATCCTCAAATATGGTAAAATAGTGACTTTTCGACGTTAATCATGTAGTTTGATATTACGCACATATATTCATTTTTACCAATATTTCGATACTATTTCATGTAGTATCACGATATGTGATTTGGCCTTCATATCTCAAAATTTCGCATAATATTGCATTTTAAGCAAGTTTTTTTGCATTTTGTTTCGTATGAAAAATCATCGAATTTACAAATATTTTGACGTTTATCATCCCCTTTTCCTTCATGTGATTTAAATAAAATAACATCGAATTCGGCAATATTTTGCCGTTTTCCACGTTTTTGTGAATTTTCAGTCCATGGGTATTAATTCATATATATACGATAAAAATGATGCAAACACATAATTGATTAGATAATAACCTTAAATACTTCATTTTCAATCTATTTGAAAATAAATTTTTCATATATTTCATATATTTTCATATATTTGTTTCTCGTTAAAATTCTGATTAAGATATTGAAAAGGGGAGAAGTTCGGTTTTTATTGCATATATCGTCGTTTCAGCCGGATTAGAACGGTTTTACGTGTACATCTTCCCTCGTTAATATAAACGGAAAATCAAGAACATTATAGTTAATTCTAATGAAAACACATTGTTTTTTATCATTTGTATTGGAAACAACATTGTCATATGTCTTTTCTTGGATCTAAATAATACGAAACCTCGCTCTATGATTTGGAGTTAAAATCCTCAAATATGGTTAAATAGTGACTTTTTTCACGTTTTTCATGTCGTTTGATATTACGTAAATGTATTCATTTTTACCAATATTTCGATACTATTTCATGTAGTATCACGATATGTGATTTGGCCTTCAAATCTCAGAATTTCGCATAATATTGCATTTTAAGCAAGTTTTCTTGCATTTTGTTTCGTACGAAAAATCATCGAATTTAGCAGTATTTTGACGTTTATCATCCCGTTTTCCTTCATGTGATTTAAACAAAATATCATCGAATTAGGCAATATTTTGCCGTTTTCCACGTTTTTGTGAATTTTCAGTCCATGGGTATTACTTCATATATATACGATAAAAATGATGCAAACACATAATTGATTAGATAATAACCTTAAATACTTAATTTTCAATAATCTATTTGTTTCTCGTTAAAATACTGAGTAAGATATTGAAAAGGGGAGAAGTTCGGTTTTTATTGCATATATCGACGTTTCAGCCTCATTAGAGCGGTTTTACGTGTACATCTTCCCTTGTTAATATAAACGGAAAATCAAGAACATTATAGTTAATTCTAATGAAAACACATTGTTTTTTATCATTTGTATTGGAAACAACATTGTCATGTCTTTTCTTGGAACTAAATAATACGAAACCTCGCTCTATGATTTGAAGATAAAATCCTCAAATATGGTAAAATAGTGACTTTTCCACGTTAATCATGTAGTTTGATATTACGCACATATATTCATTTTTACCAATATTTCGATACTATTTCATGTAGTATCACGATATGTGATTTGGCCTTCATATCTCAAAATTTCGCATAATATTGCATTTTAAGCAAGTATTTTTGCATTTTGTTTCGTACGAAAAATCATCGAATTTACCAATATTTTGACGTTTATCATCCCCTTTTCCTTCATGTGATTTAAATAAAATATCATCGAATTAGGCAATATTTTGCCGTTTTCCACGTTTTTGTGAATTTTCAGTCCATTGGTATTAATTCATATATATACGATAAAAATGATGCAAACACATAATTGATTAGATAATAACCTTAAATACTTCATTTTCAATCTATTTGAAAATATATTTTTCATATATTTCATATATTTTCATATATTTGTTTCTCGTTAAAATACTGATTAAGATATTGAAAAGGGGAGAAGTTCGGTTTTTATTGCATATATCGACGTTTCAGCCGGATTAGAACGGTTTTACGTTTATCTCTTCCCTCGTTAATATAAACGGAAAATCAAGAACATTATAGTTAATTCTAATGAAAACACATTGGTTTTTATCGATTGTATTGGAAACAACATTGTCATATGTCTTTTCTTGTAACTAAATAATACGAAACCTCGCTCTATGATTTGAAGTTAAAATCCTCATATATGATTAAATAGTGATTTTTTCACGTTTTTCATGTAGTTTGATATTACGTAAATATATTCATTTTTACCAATATTTCGATACTATTTCATGTAGTATCACGATATGTGATTTGGCCTTCAAATCTCAGAATTTCGCATAATATTGCATTTTAAGCAAGTTTTCTTGCATTTTGTTTCGTACGAAAAATCATCGAATTAGGCAATATTTTGCCGTTTTCCACGTTGTTGTGAATTTTCAGTCCATGGGTATTACTTCATATATATACGATAAAAATGATGCAAACACATAATTGATTAGATAATAACCTTAAATACTTAATTTTCAATCATCTATTTGTTTCTCGTTAAAATACTGAGTAAGATATTGAAAAGGGGAGAAGTTCGGTTTTTATTGAATATATCGACGTTTCAGCCGGATTAGAGCGATTTTACGTGTACATCTTCCCTCGTTAATATAAACGGAAAATCAAGAACATTATAGTTAATTCTAATGAAAACACATTGATTTTTATCATTTGTATTGGAAACAACATTGTCATATGTCTTATCTTGGATCTAAATAATACGAAACCTCGCTCTATGATTTGGAGTTAAAATCCTCAAATATGGTTAAATAGTGACTTTTTCACTTTTTCATGTAGTTTGATATTACGTAAATATATTCATTTTTACCAATATTTCGATACTATTTCATGCAGTATCACGATATGTGATTTGGCCTTCAAATCTCAGAATTTCGTATAATATTGCATTTTAAGCAAGTTTTCTTGCATTTTGTTTCGTACGAAAAATCATCAAATTATTAATATTTTGACGTTTATCATCTCCTTTTCCTTCATGTGATTTAAACAAAATATCATCGAGTTAGGCAATATTTTTCCGTTTTCCACGTTTTTGTGAATTTTCCGTCCATGGGTATTAATTCATATATATACGATAAAAATGATGCAAACACATAATTGATTAGATAATAACCTTAAATTCTTCATTTTCAATCATCTATTTGTTTCTCGTTAAAATACTGAGTAAGATATTGAAAAGGGGAGAAGTTCGGTTTTTATTGCATATATCGACGTTTCAGCCTGATTAGAGCGGTTTTACGTGTACATCTTCCCTTGTTAATATAAACGGAAAATCAAGAACATTATAGTTAATTCTAATGAAAACACATTGTTTTTTATCATTTGTATTGGAAACAACATTGTCATATGTCTTTTCTTGGAACTAAATAATACGAAACCTCGCTCTATGATATGAAGGTAAAATCCTCAAATATGGTAAAATAGTGACTTTTCCACGTTAATCATGTAGTTTGATATTACGCACATATATTCATTTTTACCAATATTTCGATACTATTTCATGTAGTATCACGATATGTGATCTGGCCTTCAAATCTCAGAATTTCGCATAATATTGCATTTTAAGCAAGTTTTCTTGCATTTTGTTTCGTACGAAAAATCATCGAATTTACCAATGTTTTGACGTTTATCATCCCCTTTTCCTTCATGTGATTTAAATAAAATATCATCGAATTAGGCAATATTTTGCCGTTTTCCACGTTTTTGTGAATTTTCAGTCCAAATTATTAATTCATATATAATTCATATTAATTATTATTAATATGAATTATATATATTAATATATATACGATAAAAATGATGCAAACACATAATTGATTAGATAATAACCTTAAATACTTCATTTTCAATCAACTATTTCTTTCTCGTTAAAATACTGAGAAAGATATTGAAAAGGGGAGAAGTTCGGTTTTTATTGCATATATCGACGTTTCAGCCGGATTAGAGCGGTTTTACGTGTACATCTTCCATCGGTAATATAAACGGAAAATCAGGAACATTTTAGTTAATTCTAATGAAAACACATTGATTTTTATTATTTGTATTGGAAACAACATTGTCATATGTCTTTTCTTGGATCTAAATAATACGAAACCTCGCTCTATGATTTGAAGTTAAAATCCTCATATATTGTTAAATTGTGACTTTTTTCACGTTTTTCATGCAGTTTGATATTACGTAAATATATTCATTTTTACCAATATTTCGATACTATTTCATGTAGTATCACGATATGTGATTTGGCCTTCAAATCTCAGAATTTCGCATAATATTGCATTTTAAGCAAGTTTTCTTGCATTTTGTTTCGTACGAAAAATCATCGAATTTAGCAATATTTTGACGTTTATCATCCCCTTTTCCTTCATGTGATTTAAACAAAATATCATCGAATTAGGCAATATTTTGCCGTTTTCCACGTTTTTGTGAATTTTCAGTCCATGGGTATTACTTCATATATATACGATGAAATTGATGCAAACACATAATTGATTAGATAATAACCTTAAATACTTAATTTTCAATCATCTATTTCTTTCTCGTTAAAATACTGAGTAAGATATTGAAAAGGGAAGAAGTTCGGTTTTTATTGCATATATCGACGTTTCAGCCGGATTAGAGCGGTTTTACGTGTACATCTTCCCTCGTTAATATAAACGGAAAATCAAGAACATTATAGTTAATTCTAATGAAAACACATTGATTTTTATCATTTGTATTGGAAACAACATTGTCATATGTCTTATCTTGGATCTAAATAATACGAAACCTCGCTCTATGATTTGGAGTTAAAATCCTCAAATATGGTTAAATAGTGACTTTTTCACTTTTTCATGTAGTTTGATATTACGTAAATATATTCATTTTTACCAATATTTCGATACTATTTCATGCAGTATCACGATATGTGATTTGGCCTTCAAATCTCAGAATTTCGTATAATATTGCATTTTAAGCAAGTTTTCTTGCATTTTGTTTCGTACGAAAAATCATCAAATTTAGTAATATTTTGACGTTTATCATCTCCTTTTCCTTCATGTGATTTAAACAAAATATCATCGAGTTAGGCAATATTTTTCCGTTTTCCACGTTTTTGTGAATTTTCCGTCCATGGGTATTAATTCATATATATACGATAAAAATGATGCAAACACATAATTGATTAGATAATAACCTTAAATTCTTCATTTTCAATCATCTATTTGTTTCTCGTTAAAATACTGAGTAAGATATAGAAAAGGGGAGAAGTTCGGTTTTTATTGCATATATCGACGTTTCAGCCTGATTAGAGCGGTTTTACGTGTACATCTTCCCTTGTTAATATAAACGGAAAATCAAGAACATTATAGTTAATTCTAATGAAAACACATTGTTTTTTATCATTTGTATTGGAAACAACATTGTCATATGTCTTTTCTTGGAACTAAATAATACGAAACCTCGCTCTATGATATGAAGGTAAAATCCTCAAATATGGTAAAATAGTGACTTTTCCACGTTAATCATGTAGTTTGATATTACGCACATATATTCATTTTTACCAATATTTCGATATTATTTCATGTAGTATCACTATATGTGATCTGGCCTTCAAATCTCAGAATTTCGCATAATATTGCATTTTAAGCAAGTTTTCTTGCATTTTGTTTTGTACGAAAAATCATCGAATTTACCAATGTTTTGACGTTTATCATCCCCTTTTGCTTCATGTGATTTAAATAAAATATCATCGAATTAGGCAATATTTTGCCGTTTTCCACGTTTTTGTGAATTTTCAGTCCAAATTATTAATTCATATATAATTCATATTAATTATTATTAATATGAATTATATATATTAATATATATACGATAAAAATGATGCAAACACATAATTGATTAGATAATAACCTTAAATACTTCATTTTCAATCAACTATTTCTTTCTCGTTAAAATACTGAGTAAGATATTGAAAAGGGGAGAAGTTCGGTTTTTATTGCATATATCGACGTTTCAGCCGGATTAGAGCGGTTTTACGTGTACATCTTCCATCGGTAATATAAACGGAAAATCACGAACATTTTAGTTAATTCTAATGAAAACACATTGATTTTTATTATTTGTATTGGAAACAACATTGTCATATGTCTTTTCTTGGATCTAAATAATACGAAACCTCGCTCTATGATTTGAAGTTAAAATCCTCATATATTGTTAAATTGTGACTTTTTTCACGTTTTTCATGCAGTTTGATATTACGTAAATATATTCATTTTTACCAATATTTCGATACTATTTCATGTAGTATCACGATATGTGATTTGGCCTTCAAATCTCAGAATTTCGCATAATATTGCATTTTAAGCAAGTTTTCTTGCATTTTGTTTCGTACGAAAAATCATCGAATTTAGCAATATTTTGACGTTTATCATCCCCTTTTCCTTCATGTGATTTAAACAAAATATCATCGAATTAGGCAATATTTTGCCGTTTTCCACGTTTTTGTGAATTTTCAGTCCATGGGTATTACTTCATATATATACGATGAAATTGATGCAAACACATAATTGATTAGATAATAACCTTAAATACTTAATTTTCAATCATCTATTTCTTTCTCGTTAAAATACTGAGTAAGATATTGAAAAGGGAAGAAGTTCGGTTTTTATTGCATATATCGACGTTTCAGCCGGATTAGAGCGGTTTTACGTGTACATCTTCCCTCGTTAATATAAACGGAAAATCAAGAACATTATAGTTAATTCTAATGAAAACACATTGTTTTTTATCATTTGTATTGGAAACAACATTGTCATATGTCTTTTCTTGGAACTAAATAATACGAAACCTCGCTCTATGATTTGAAGGTAAAATCCTCAAATATGGTAAAATAGTGACTTTTCCACGTTAATCATGTAGTTTGATATTACGCACATATATTCATTTTTACCAATATTTCGATACTATTTCATGTAGTATCAAGATATGTGATCTGGCCTTCAAATCTCAGAATTTCGCATAATATTGCACTTTAAGCAAGTTTTCTTGCATTTTGTTTCGTACGAAAAATCATCGAATTTACCAATATTTTGACGTTTATCATCCCCTTTTCCTTCTTGTGATTTAAATAAAATATCATCGAATTAGACAATATTTTGCCGTTTTCCACGTTTTTGTGAATTTTCAGTCCATGGGTATTAATTCATATATATACGATAAAAATGATGCAAACACATAATTGATTAGATAATAACCTTAAATACTTCATTTTCAATCTATTTGAAAATATATTTTTCATATATTTCATATATTTTCATATATTTGTTTCTCGTTAAAATACTGATTAAGATATTGAAAAGGGGAGAAGTTCGGTTTTTATTGCATATATCGACGTTTCAGCCGGATTAGAGCGGTTTTACGTGTACATCTTCCCTCGTTAATATAAACGGAAAATCAAGAACATTATAGTTAATTCTAATGAAAACACAATGTGTTTTATCATTTGTTTTGGAAACAACATTGTCATATGTCTTTTCTTGGAACTAAATAATACGAAACCTCGCTCTATGATTTGAAGTTAAAATCCTCATGTATTGTTAAATAGTGACTTTTTTCACGTTTTTCATGTAGTTTGATATTACGTAAAGATATTCATTTTTACCAATATTTCGATACTATTTCATGTAGTATCACGATATGTGATTTGGCCTTCAAATCTCAGAATTTCGCATAATATTGCATTTTAAGCAAGTTTTCTTGCATTTTGTTTCGTACGAAAAATCATCAAATTTAGCAATATTTTGACGTTTATCATCTCCTTTTCCTTCATGTGATTTAAACAAAATATCATCGAGTTAGGCAATATTTTTCCGTTTTCCACGTTTTTGTGAATTTTCCGTCCATGGGTATTACTTCATATATATACGATAAAAATGATGCAAACACATAATTGATTAGATAATAACCTTAAATACTTAATTTTCAATCATCTATTTGTTTCTCGTTAAAATACTGAGTAAGATATTGAAAAGGGGAGAAGTTCGGTTTTTATTGAATATATCGACGTTTCAGCCGGATTAGAGCGGTTTTACGTGTACATCTTCCCTCGTTAATATAAACGGAAAATCAAGAACATTATAGTTAATTCTAATGAAAACACATTGATTTTTATCATTTGTATTGGAAACAACATTGTCATATGTCTTATCTTGGATCTAAATAATACGAAACCTCGCTCTATGATTTGGAGTTAAAATCCTCAAATATGGTTAAATAGTGACTTTTTCACTTTTTCATGTAGTTTGATATTACGTAAAGATTTTCATTTTTACCAATATTTCGATACTATTTCATGTAGTATCACGATATGTGATTTGGCCTTCAAATCTCAGAATTTCGCATAATATTGCATTTTAAGCAAGTTTTCTTGCATTTTGTTTCGTACGAAAAATCATCAAATTTAGCAATATTTTGACGTTTATCATCTCCTTTTCCTTCATGTGATTTAAACAAAATATCATCGAGTTAGGCAATATTTTTCCGTTTTCCACGTTTTTGTGAATTTTCCGTCCATGGGTATTAATTCATATATATACGATAAAAATGATGCAAACACATAATTGATTAGATAATAACCTTAAATTCTTCATTTTCAATCATCTATTTGTTTCTCGTTAAAATACTGAGTAAGATATTGAAAAGGGGAGAAGTTCGGTTTTTATTGCATATATCGACGTTTCAGCCTGATTAGAGCGGTTTTACGTGTACATCTTCCCTTGTTAATATAAACGGAAAATCAAGAACATTATGGTTAATTCTAATGAAAACACATCGTTTTTTATCATTTGTATTGGAAACAACATTGTCATATGTCTTTTCTTGGAACTAAATAATACGAAACCTCGCTCTATGATATGAAGGTAAAATCCTCAAATATGGTAAAATAGTGATTTTTCCACGTTAATCATGTAGTTTGATATTACGCACATATATTCATTTTTACCAATATTTCGATACTATTTCATGTAGTATCACGATATGTGATCTGGCCTTCAAATCTCAGAATTTCGCATAATATTGCATTTTAAGCAATTTTTCTTGCATTTTGTTTCGTACGAAAAATCATCGAATTTACCAATGTTTTGACGTTTATCATCCCCTTTTCCTTCATGTGATTTAAATAAAATATCATCGAATTAGGCAATATTTTGCCGTTTTCCACGTTTTTGTGAATTTTCAGTCCAAATTATTAATTCATATATAATTCATATTAATTATTATTAATATGAATTATATATATTAATATATATACGATAAAAATGATGCAAACACATAATTGATTAGATAATAACCTTAAATACTTCATTTTCAATCAACTATTTCTTTCTCGTTAAAATACTGAGTAAGATATTAAAAAGGGGAGAAGTTCGGTTTTTATTGCATATATCGACGTTTCAGCCGGATTAGAGCGGTTTTACGTGTACATCTTCCATCGGTATTATAAACGGAAAATCAGGAACATTTTAGTTAATTCTAATGAAAACACATTGATTTTTATCATTTGTATTGGAAACAACATTGTCATATGTCTTTTCTTGGATCTAAATAATACGAAACCTCGCTCTATGATTTGAAGTTAAAATCCTCATATATTGTTAAATTGTGACTTTTTTCACGTTTTTCATGTAGTTTGATATTACGTAAATATATTCATTTTTACCAATATTTCGATACTATTTCATGTAGTATCACGATATGTGATTTGGCCTTCAAATCTCAGAATTTCGCATAATATTGCATTTTAAGCAAGTTTTCTTGCATTTTGTTTCGTACGAAAAATCATCGAATTTAGCAATATTTTGACGTTTATCATCCCCTTTTCCTTCATGTGATTTAAACAAAATATCATCGAATTAGGCAATATTTTGCCGTTTTCCACGTTTTTGTGAATTTTCAGTCCATGGGTATTACTATATATATATCCGATGAAATTGATGCAAACACATAATTGATTAGATAATAACCTTAAATACTTAATTTTCAATCATCTATTTCTTTCTCGTTAAAATACTGAGTAAGATATTGAAAAGGGAAGAAGTTCGGTTTTTATTGCATATATCGACGTTTCAGCCGGATTAGAGCGGTTTTACGTGTACATCTTCCATCGTTAATATAAACGGAAAATCAAGAACATTATAGTTAATTCTAATGAAAACACATTGTTTTTTATCATTTGTATTGGAAACAACATTGTCATATGTCTTTTCTTGGAACTAAATAATACGAAACCTCGCTCTATGATTTGAAGGTAAAATCCTCAAATATGGTAAAATAGTGACTTTTCCACGTTAATCATGTAGTTTGATATTACGCACATATATTCATTTTTACCAATATTTCGATACTATTTCATGTAGTATCAAGATATGTGATCTAGCCTTCAAATCTCAGAATTTCGCATAATATTGCACTTTAAGCAAGTTTTCTTGCATTTTGTTTCGTACGAAAAATCATCGAATTTACCAATATTTTGACGTTTATCATCCCCTTTTCCTTCATGTGATTTAAATAAAATATCATCGAATTAGACAATATTTTGCCGTTTTCCACGTTTTTGTGAATTTTCAGTCCATGGGTATTAATTCATATATATACGATAAAAATGATGCAAACACATAATTGATTAGATAATAACCTTAAATACTTCATTTTCAATCTATTTGAAAATATATTTTTCATATATTTCATATATTTTCATATATTTGTTTCTCGTTAAAATACTGATTAAGATATTGAAAAGGGGAGAAGTTCGGTTTTTATTGCATATATCGACGTTTCAGCCGGATTAGAGCGGTTTTACGTGTACATCTTCCCTCGTTAATATAAACGGAAAATCAAGAACATTATAGTTAATTCTAATGAAAACACAATGTTTTTTATCATTTGTATTGGAAACAACATTGTCATATGTCTTTTCTTGGAACTAAATAATACGAAACCTCGCTCTATGATTTGAAGTTAAAATCCTCATGTATGGTTAAATAGTGACTTTTTTCACGTTTTTCATGTAGTTTGATATTACGTAAAGATATTCATTTTTACCAATATTTCGATACTATTTCATGTAGTATCACGATATGTGATTTGGCCTTCAAATCTCAGAATTTCGCATAATATTGCATTTTAAGCAAGTTTTCTTGCATTTTGTTTCGTACGAAAAATCATCGAATTTAGCAGTATTTTGACGTTTATCATCCCCTTTTCCTTCATGTGATTTAAACAAAATATCATCGAATTAGGCAATATTTTGCCGTTTTCCACGTTTTTGTGAATTTTCAGTCCATGGGTATTACTTCATATATATACGATAAAAATGATGCAAACACATAATTGATTAGATAATAACCTTAAATACTTAATTTTCAATCATCTATTTGTTTCTCGTTAAAATACTGAGTAAGATATTGAAAAGGGGAGAAGTTCGGTTTTTATTGCATATATCGACGTTTCAGCCTGATTAGAGCGGTTTTACGTGTACATCTTCCCTTGTTAATATAAACGGAAAATCAAGAACATTATAGTTAATTCTAATGAAAACACATTGTTTTTTATTATTTGTATTGGAAACAACATTGTCATATGTCTTTTCTTGGAACTAAATAATACGAAACCTCGCTCTATGATTTGAAGGTAAAATCCTCAAATATGGTAAAATAGTGACTTTTCCACGTTATTCATATAGTTTGATATTACGCACATATATTCATTTTTACCAATATTTCGATACTATTTCATGTAGTATCACGATATGTGATTTGGCCTTCAAATCTCAGAATTTCGCATAATATTGCATTTGAAGCAAGTTTTCTTGCATTTTGTTTCGTACGAAAAATCATCGAATTTACCAATATTTTGACGTTTATCATCCCCTTTTCCTTCATGTGATTTAAATAAAATATCATCGAATTAGGCAATATTTTGCTGTTTTCCACATTTTTGTGAATTTTCAGTCCATGGGTATTAATTCATATATATACGATAAAAATGATGCAAACACATAATTGATTAGATAATAACCTTAAATACTTCATTTTCAATCTATATGAAAATATATTTTTCATATATTTCATATATTTTCATATATTTGTTTCTCGTTAAAATACTGATTAAGATATTGAAAAGGGGAGAGGTTCGGTTTTTATTGCATATATCGACGTTTCAGCCGGATTAGAGCGGTTTTACGTGTACATCTTCCCTCGTTAATATAAACGGAAAATCAAGAACATTATAGTTAATTCTAATGAAAACACATTGTTTTTTATCATTTGTAATGGAAACAACATTGTCTTATGTCTTTTCTTGGAACTAAATAATACGAAACCTCGCTCTATGATTTGAAGGTAAAATCCTCAAATATGGTAAAATAGTGATTTTTCACATTAATCATGTAGTTTGATATTACGCAAATATATTCATTTTTACCAATATTTCGATACTATTTCATGTAGTATCACGATATGTGATTTGGCCTTCAAATCTCAGAATTTCGCATATTATTGCATTTTAAGCAAGTTTTCTTGCATATTGTTTCGTACGAAAAATCATCGAATTTAGCAATATTTTGACGTTTATCATCCCCTTTTCCTTCATGTGATTTAAACAAAATATCATCGAATTAGGCAATATTTTGCCGTTTTCCACGTTTTTGTTAATTTTCAGTCCATGGGTATTACTTCTTATATATACGATAAAAATGATGCAAACACATAATTGATTAGATAATAACCTTAAATACTTAATTTTCAATCATCTATTTGTTTCTCGTTAAAATACTGAGTAAGATGTTGAAAAGGGGAGAAGTTCGGTTTTTATTGCATATATCGACGTTTCAGCCGGATTAGAGCGGTTTTACGTGTACATCTTCCCTCGTTAATATAAACGGAAAATCAAGAACATTATAGTTAATTCTAATGAAAACACATTGATTTTTATCATTTGTATTGTAAACAACATTGTCATATGTCTTTTCTTGGATCTAAATAATACGAAACCTCGCTCTATGATTTGGAGTTAAAATCCTCAAGTATGGTTAAATAGTGACTTTTTCACGTTTTTCATGTAGTTTGATATTGCGTAAATATATTCATTTTTACCAATATTTCGATACTATTTCATGTAGTATCACGATATGTGATTTGGCCTTCAAATCTCAGAATTTCGCATAATATTGCATTTTAAGCAAGTTTTCTTGCATTTTGTTTCGTACGAAAAATCATCGAATTTACCAATATTTTGACGTTTATCATCCCCTTTTCCTTCATGTGATTTAAATAAAATATCATCGAATTAGGCAATATTTTCCCGTTTTCCACGTTTTTGTGAATTTTGAGTCCATGGGTATTAATTCATATATATACGATAAAAATGATGCAAACACATAATTGATTAGATAATAACCTTAAATACTTCATTTTCAATCTATTTGAAAATATATTTTTCATATATTTCATATATTTTCATATATTTGTTTCTCGTTAAAATACTGATTAAGATATTGAAAAGGGGAGAAGTTCGGTTTTTATTGCATATTTCGACGTTTCAGCCGGATTAGAGCGGATTTACGTGTACATCTTCCCTCGTTAATATAAACGGAAAATCAAGAACATTATAGTTAATTCTAATGAAAACACATTGTTTTTTATCATTTGTATTGGAAACAACATTGTCATATGTCTTTTCTTGGAACTAAGTAACACGAAACCTCGCTCTATGATTTGACAACCCGTTCTCACACAAGACAGCACATATATGACTTAATGCTTAAAGTCAATATGTTGAATATGAATTAGTAAATATGTGATATATTCCCAGTTACTTTTTTTTCTAAGGCCCAAACTCTTCCTCACGTACCAATTTACGTCTCACAGTATCCATCCGTCAACCTAGATAGCAGAATAGTCGTGATTGGTTCAATTATAAGGAAAATTGTAGTTTTCAGATCCCACATGGGTTGTGAAATTTACCTACTATTGTCCATGCTCTTAGAATATTACAGATCAGCTACTTCCTATTGAAGGCTCGTAGTTTTGTTTTGAGAAATATTAGTTGTTCTTAGTAAATTATAATAAGCACTAAAAATTATTACATAGAATAACAGTCCTTCGTCAATCAATATTATATACCATAGTTTGTGCTTTACAAATCTTTAAAGGATGTTTTGTAGGAACGCTAACAGAAAACGATGTTACGTTGGAATGTCTATGGGGTAAACTACTGCAAACAGGATATTATTGTGTCTACTATACCAACTATAGCTAGGATGGGTATATTGTCCACTACCACCTGTTAGGTGGGTAAGGGGTCCAATACCACCCACAGGATGGGTATGAGGGTCACATCCACCCACAGGATGAGTATGGGGACCACATCCACCCACAGGAAGGGTATGGGGTCCAATACCACCCACAGGATGAGTATGGCGTCCACTACAACCCACAGGATGGGTATGGGGCTCCAACCACCCATAGAATGAGAATGGGGCTCCAACCATCCATAGAATGGGTATGGGGTCCAATAACACCCACTGGATGTGTTTGGCGTCCATTGTCGCGCGTCGAGCTCGAAACCCGCAGCATTCATCTCAGAACCATGCCTATTTCACGCAGATTCCTTAATAAACGTAAGAATTTTATATGTCACAAGAAAGATAGACATATAAGCTTCATTCTAAATACCTTACTATGGGTATATTTAAATTTAAAGCGAAGATACGTGTACTTTTATAATAGCCGAGCTCCGACCCCAGACAGATCGATCGACCGAGCAACTCTCTCGCAGAACAATGTTTATTTTACGTGAATTCGTTTATAAACATATGTGTTTCATATGTCTCAAGAAAGGCAGACATATAAGCTTCACATTAAACACTTTACCATAGACATATTTACAGTTCTAATGAAGATACATGTATTTTAAAAATTACGGAGCTCCCACCCCGTACAGACTGAACGACAGAGCAACTCTCTCTCATATCAATGTTTATTTCACGTAAATTCATTAATAAACACAAATGTTTTATATGTCTTAAGCAAGTTAGAAATAAGAGCTTCATTCTCAATACATTACAATAGACATATTTATAGCTCAAGTGAAGATACATATGTTTTTATAGTAGCGCTCAGTAGCTTGTCGGGCATGGAGTGCAGACGCCTACGCACTTGCCGATATATTGTATAATTAACAAAGATACGCTAATAAAGCCTAAAATCTTATATGCCTCCAGAAAGACCGAGATATAAACATTATTATGATTGCACCAAATGAAATATATCATGTTCGAGAACAAAGATATATCAATTTTAAATTAAGTTTTGACTCTTGCTCGGGCGAGAGAGATGGGGCGACTCTCGCCCCATCTATTGGGGATTCTGTCCACTAAAGACCCAAAGCTACTCAAACCCTCCTAGCATTATTTAGGTAATGAAGTAATATGGTATATATACTCACTATAATGTGGGTGCTGAATGCAGAACATGAGAAAACATATATTTACTCCAAACTAATGTAATTTCATTATGAAATAAGTAAATAAGTAGCATCAAAGGAAGTCGACGGTCCAAGCGTCAATGTTGTGGAGCGACTTATCCAAGATATATCGTTGTTTGGAAAGTGTTTGTTGGCATATCCAGTTGTCGCACTTCTCTGCACAAATTATCACAAATTTAAATTATAATGTTAACAAGTAGAATACATATTTTTAATAAAATCTAACATAACTAGTCAGAAAACATTTAACATTTATTAAAAAATATATGTTTGGAAGTTAAATTTATTTATTTTATTTATTTATTTATATATATATATATACAAGAAGGTACATTGGGTTTGTCAGAATACATTGGAGAGTAAAGTATTTACACTCTTGTAAAGCCACTAGTACGCGCAGCGTTTCGGGCAGGTCCTTAATCTAACAGATAATTTTAAGTAGGTAATTTCTATCAGAATTGATAAATGACAAAGATACATTGCAAGAGAAAAATGAGATGAGAGAGCTTAGTAAGTATATTAAAGCACATTGTTATATTAAAGCTCTGATTGATTACATTGACAGCTTGATTAGTAATTTAAACAAGATTAATAGACACCATACAGCAGATTGGCAGCACATATAAGAAGACATCAATGATCACAATGGTAAAGATATTCAAATTGGGAACATAAAGGTTGGGAGATTGGGTAGCAATAGATACAGTGCAATTTTAAGGCAAAAAGTGAAAAACTATGAAGATGAAATTAGATACCTTTTAGTATTGATTTTGAATGATGTAAAAGTTGGACAGCTTTTCAATTCAGTAGGGAGTGAGTTCCATAAACTGGGTACCTTTATTTGCATAGAGTGTTTACACAGATTAAGTTTAACTCTGGGGATATCAAAGAGATATTTATTTCTTGTGTGGTGATAATGGGTCCTATTACATCTGTCCAGGAAGAGTTTCTGAGCAGGATTTGCATTTAAGAACAGGGTTTTGTAAATGTAGTTGACACAAGAGAATTTATGGAGTGAGATTATGTTTAGCATGTTTAGGGAGTTAAACAAGGGGGCTGTGTGTTGTCTGAAAGCAGAATTTGATATTATTCTGATAGCAGATTTTTGCTGGGTGATGATGGACTTGAGGTGGTTTGCAGTGGTTGAACCCCATGCACAGATACCATAGTTGAGATAGGGATAGATTAGTGCATAATATAGAGAGATGAGAGCAGAGTTAGGTACATAATATCTGATTTTGGAGAGTATACCAACTGTTTTAGAGACTTTCTTAGTTATGTGTTGTATGTGGGCACTGAAATTGAGTCTCTTGTCTAGGAATAGGCCAAGAAACTTTCCATCATTTTTATTGCTAATGTTTACATTGTCTATCTGAAGCTGAATTGCATTTGTAGATTTGTTTCCAAATAGGATGTAGTAGGTCTTTTCTATGTTAAGTGTTAGTTTGTTGGTTGACATCCATAAGTGGACTATTTTTAGTTCATTATTAACAACATCATTAAGTGTATGTGGGTTGGGGTTGGAGTAGATGAGGGTAGCATCATCAGCAAACAAAATAGGTTTCAGAATGTTAGACACATTAGGCAGACCATTGATGTATATAAGAAATAGAAGAGGCCCCAAGATGCTGCCCTGTGGCACTCCACCGGTTATTGGTAGAATGGGAGAGGTTATATTATTGATGGCTACACATTGGTGTCTATCACTAACTTCAAATCGACTTCATAGGACAATAGTTTTGTTATATATATTCGCTATTCGTTGACATGCGTTCGCTACTTAAACTACCATGTACTGTACTTATGTAAAATCTCCCATGTCTCTTCGCTCATCTCACCGATCCCTACAGGCTCTGTGATATATTGTTTAATTAAGTTGACCAGACCACACACTAGAAGTTGAAGGGACGACGACGTTTCGGTCCGTCCTGGACCATTCTCAAGTCGATTGTGAATGGTCCAGGACGGACCGAAACGTCGTTGTCCCTTCAACTTCTAGTGTGTGGTCTGGTCAACATACTTCAGCCACGTTATTGTGACTCATCGCCTTGTTTAATTAATTGAGATTCACAAATAAAGCTTATAATTGTATATGTTATCAAAAAGGCAGAGCTTAGTTTAGTTCATTTATTATGCACCCCATGCCCATCCTATGGGCGATAGTGGAGTGTTACAGAGGCACATAATGGGCTCAGGGACTGAGCCCCACAATTCATATAGCCAAGCAAGTTATAATCTTGATAAGCTAGTTACAAAAGTCAATGCACATTGTCACATCAACAATGGGCTCGAGACCGACCACAAGTACAGTTTATAATTTAAGCAACTGACATATATGGAGGGCTAGTGTCACAATTGATATGTTTATCCTACACATAACCTCCTCTCCCCCTTCAAATGGGCAGCGGTGGATAGGTTACAATCAAGTCGTTTTTTGCGTTTTATTCAGAGATTAGATCTTATTGGGTGAGGAAAGATATTCATATTTTAAAGAAGGCTTCTTGGCTGATGCTCTCCATTGATGGAAAATATACAACCTTTTGAAAATCAATGTTAGTTTGATCTAGATATTGTAATTAACGAAAGTATTTGTCATCAGAAAGGTAGACATATAGGCTACATTTAAAATCCTTTGTCATAAATATAACTGAAGTGAAAACGAAGATATATGCGTTTTGATAGTTATTTGATGGCTAGCTCAGAGAGTGTGAAGCCCTGCACACCAACTAATAAATTGTATAATTAGTTTCCATATATTTTAATTATTCTTAAAAATCTATATGTCAGAAGAAAGGAAGATGTAGCCGTTAATGTGACAACATTTAAAAATATATATCTCATAAGTTAAATAAATAATACCACCTTATCGCCTGTGTCCGGACACATGAAAACTACCTAGGTATCAGTATCCAGCCAGGCGGGGATCACAGGCTGCACAATACTGATAAATTATGTAATGCACTACTTGTGGTCGATCTCGAACCCATTTATGATGTGACGACTTATAGTGAATTTTGTAACTAGCTCATCAAGATTGTAACTTGCTTAGCTAATTGAATTGTGGGGTTCGGTCCATTCATTTTCTTTCTTTATTATGCACCCCATAATACCCATCCCGTGGGCGGTGGTGTAAAGGTTTACAGAGGCACATAATCGGTTCAGGAACTGAACCCTCTAGTTCGTTCAGCGAAGCAAATAACAATCTTTTGACGCTAGTTACAAAATTATTAATGTACACATACTTATGCATACATGTACATATACATATATACATACACATGCATATTTAATCACCCACACAAACACACACATCAGTAATCTTTTGTATCACAAGTGATTCAACAAGAGGCTCACAACAGTCACTATACAAGGCACTTTACATCTATGAAGAGTCGCACAGTTACTAGTCTTGCTCCACACCCACCCAACTGGGCGGCAGCTTTACAGTCATGTGCTCCACACCCACCCAACTGGGCGGCAGCTTTACAGTCATGTGCTCCACACCCACCCAACTGGGCGGCAGCTTTACAGTCATGTGCTCCACACCCACCCAACTGGGTGGCAGTTTTACAGTTACCTGGTGTTATTCTTCATCTATATCTTTTTCTGGTTTATCCCTATTTACATTATGCAGTTCAGGTTTCGTCGCCATACTGTAGTTTTTAGTTTAGTTAATTTATCACATAATGGGTTCAGGGACTGAACACAATTTATTTATCTAAGCAAGTTACAATCTTGAGGAGCTAGCCACAAAATTCATAATACATCGTCACATCAACAACATGGGTTCGAGATCGACCACAAGTACAGTTTCTAAATTAAGAAAATGCCATATGTGGAGAGCTAGTGTCACAATTGATATGTTTGTCCTGCACATTTCCACAGTAGTTTGCTTGGGTTCTTTTAATTATCTTAGATATCATTGAAGAGAACCTCCTAGGTACTATACTGTATATATACTGGTAAGAAGTATAATTATCCTGAGAAATCGTGTAAATTATGTTGTACGAGTGCTTCCAGTTAAGTAACATAGTTCATTTGTGTGCGCGTGCTTGAAGAGGAAATGTTATCCCCCCCCCCCCTCCCCATTGTAAATATTTGTGGGTTTCAGACCATACGGCCGCGGCTTACCCTCGCCGCGGTCGAGGGTAAGAACACCGGATGTATACCCAGTATTACAAGTAAACATTAGCAATAACAATTATGGAAAGTTCCTTCACCTATACATAGAGAAGAGACTGAACTTCAGCACCCACATACAACACACAAGGGGATGCTCTGAGAGAGAGAGAGAGAGTGAGAGTAAAAATGTCCACTGAGGTCTGATTAAGTCCTTTTGGGGACCTTAATCATTAGGACGTCCAATGATTAACGCAAAGTGAGGCGTATTCAGATGGTATATTGACAACATTCAGCATATCTCATACTGACCTAGTAGTACTTGGCGCACAAATACCTTTTCCAAAGGAATCACAAAACATAATTAAACACAACTGTACCGTACAGTGTTATATATTTATTTCAGTTTGAACAATTTTTAACATTAAAGGATAAATCCTTTAATTGGTTGAAATTGGTTTTAATATTCGAAATCTAATTTGTTGATGTTAAATAATATAAGGTTCAAATTTATTAAGATACATACTTTAAAAACTATTTCTATTTGAAATTTAAATAACATAAAAAGAGTACAGAATATAACAAATACCGACTATATAAAAGACCTGACACTTCCAGCACTTAATTATGCTATTGTAACACATTGAAAGTAATAACATTATTTGATTCAGCAAAGCATTTGGTAAAGTTATAATAATAATAATAATAATAATAATGTATTAATTATTTTAAATTATAATTCACAACTTGCTAGCGCACAAGAAACAAATCCACGAATCATCATTACATTCTGTAACACCTACACATGATCCATGGTGCCAAATATTGCAATGGTCACAGCATACCCTCAGCTTCAAATCATTTGGCTTTCTGCAAATGCAGTACACTTCCATCGAGCATGACCGGATGATTCGTTTTCTTCTCAGTGTCTGAGCTGCAGGGAATGAGATGAGACACTTTCCTTTGAAGTTCTCTTGTAGATGTTGCCTCATATTCTGCACATCATACGAGGTTCACCGGATCTACACCACTTGCAAGTGATGCATCAAACGCCGCAGCATATACCCCACTCATACTTGAGTCCCTGTGTCTGCTGACATTCATTACATTGCATATCAGCTTATCATCCAAGCTTATCATCCAAGACATTTTCAAGAGGAAACTAGATTTATTCCTCCAAGGAGTGCCGGACCAACCGGGCTGTGGTAGGTATGTGGGCCTGCGGGCCGCTCCAAGCAACAGCCTGGTGGACCAAACTCTCACAAGTCAAGCCTGGCCTCGGGCCGGGCTTGGGGAGTAGAAGAACTCCCAGAACCCCATCAACCAGGTATCAACCAGGTATCCTGGCAGTTAGCAAGAGCATACAAGATAACTTCAGTAGATTTGGATGGTAATTTATGCCTGGTGTCGTATATGTTAATTTGTCCCGTTACTCTAATGTTGGAAACGGTTACCCAGTGACAACCATCAACTTGGATAATTTGAATAAATTCACCAATTGTAACTGGCCAGGAGAGGTCCCGCTACAACGCTGGGTCATGAAGGCCTTCTACGCTTGGCACAGTTTGTTTGATGAGGTCACATGCAGATTTTATATGAAGGTCAGAGAGCTGTACATTTGTTCCAATGTTCATTATCTCGTCATCTGTTAAATAATTTAACATTGTCGAATGTGAAGCACTGTTATCACTCTCCTTATTGTTGCATTGGTGTGAGGAGTGGCAGTGATTGGTGCAGTTTATTTTTTCTTTAAATAGGGACATATATTTGTACTGCAGATACCAGTACAGTTGCACCGTTTCTTTATATACTGTATTTTATACTTGGGTTAGCAAGGCGAGATGCTTCTCTTAACGTGATACTGTTGGTATCAAATAGAAATAGTTTTTAAAATATGTATCTTAATAAATTTGAACCTTATATTATTTAACATCAACAAATTAGATTTCGAATGTTAAAACCAATTTCAACCAATTAAAGTATTTATCCTTTAATGTTAAAAATTGTTCAAACTGAAATAAATATATAACACTGTACGGTACAGTTGTGTTTGCCTGCCACAGCCTGCCACAGCCTTGAGAGCACGGAGCCTCTCTCTACATTGGCGACCCAGTCTGGCTAAAACATTGCGGTACAGTAGAACCTCAAGACCAAGGTATTTGTATCTGGTAACATAGTCGAGCAGAGAGCCATCATCCAACTGCATTTTGCGAACGGCCCCACCTCGTCTGGGTGGGTGTCGGTTCAAGATCTTTGTTTTCTCTACTGAGATGACTAATCATAGTTCCTGACATGTGTACAATACAGAGTTCAGAACATTTTGGGTGTTGGTATACCCATTGGTGTGGATCAGTATATCATCCACATAGCTAATGATGTGTTCGCTGGACCTTCTAGTTACTAAGTTTAAAAGTGCATTGATTAACACATTGAACAGAGTACGACTGAGGACACCTCCCTGTGGAGTGCCAAGTTCAAAATCTCTCGTTACACGCCTATGCCCTTGGAACAGTACAGATGACTTCCTGTTGGATAGATAGCCTCTTATCCGCCGTAGAAGCCATCCTCCTACATTCATTTTAGCTAGTTCTCTCAGAATGACGTGTGGGTTAGCAATGTCAAAGGCTGACTTAAGATCTAGGAAAGTAGTATATGACCTATCAGTATGCAGGGTGAGGAATGTCGTAATACAGTGATGTACACTTTTTCCATGCGTAAAGCCATATATCTGGGGAGACAACATATTATTAATTTTGTAAAGGAGACGGTTGAGAGCATCCTCTCAAGACACTTATAGAGACAACTAGTGAGGGAGATTGGGCGAAAAGCACTCGGCTGGTGAGGTTTAGGAATGGGAATAATAACACTGTTGGTCCATGACTTAGGAAGCTCCCCAGTTACATAGCTCATATTATACAATTGAAGCAAGGGATTCCCTGGAACTAACAGAAGCATATGCAGTACGCCGTCAGTAACTCCATCCTCCCCGGGTGATGTAGCTTTGCCTTTATGTAGAGCAGAATCTAGTTCGTATTCAGTAAAAAACATGTCACAGTCATCCTCTTGATGACGCATAAAGTCAAGGAGCCTTGCCCTATCAGTATATTTATTATTTAATTCATTCTGTGAGGGTAGAGGAAGACTGTCAAAGCTGGAAGTCGTGGCCCAAGCATCAACAAGCTCATTTGCTCTGTGCAGAGGATTAGGGTACGAGATCTCTGCAGCATTTTTCCCTTTGATCTTGTTGATATCCTTCCATGCCCGACTTAGTGGCGTGTGAGAATTGAGACCACGGACAAAAGTTTCCCAGTCTGTCTGCCTCAGCTCCACCACACGTTCCCTGGCCTTAGCCAGAGCCGCTTGAAAGAGCCGAAGCATTTCAGCAGTGCGGGTCCTTCTTTAAGCTGGTCCAATTATTCTGGCAGTGCGTTTTAGTGCATGCAATTTAGAATCATTATAATAAGCATAAGTGCTATGACCAGTGTAATTTGGGTTACGTGGCCTGGACGATGGATCAAGTGTTTCTATTAACTGGTCGATAGTATCTGTGAGCTCATTGTTAAAATCTTCAACTGATGAAGGCTCAGATGAACTGCACCAATCTGACACATGGGCAACAAAATTATCTCGTTGATCGATGGGCAGAGCCAGCCTCTTCCGCTTGAACACTCCACCAGGGAGGATAGAGCTGCCAATGCTTACAGTGGCTAATATGGCCAGATGATCAGACGCCATATCTGGCACTATTGACGAGGCGCACACGGCGTGGGAGACGTTGAAACCGAGACATAGATCAAGAATACCCCGGTAGATATTCGTCGGTTCAAGGTCACCCACAATCTGTGCATCATCGTGACTACCTAATAGTGACAACAGTTGGCTGCCGTTACGATTATTGAACTGCGAATTACCAATATTCCTATGCCTAGCGTTATAATCACCTATAATGATGGTAGGCACAGTCTGAATGCAGATAGGAAGGTCAGCATAATTAAAGTTACAAGGAGTTGATTATTTAGTACATAGTTGTTTTTCTTTTTAATTGGATGATAGAGGAGGAGTCTGTAACGTGATTGGGAATACATACACACATACATATATACATACATACATACATACATACATACATACATACATACATACATACATACATACATGCGTACATACATACATACATACATACATACATACATACATACATACATACATACATACATACATACATACATACATACATACATACATACATACATACATACATACATACATACATACATACACGTCCAGTCAGCATATAGCTATTTCGGGACAAAATCCAATACAGTTTATATTGGTGAGACGCCACTGTGATGAGTTTAATTATCACAGGAACTGTAGGTTAATGTGTGACATAGGTGAGGTTAGATGAGGCATCTACAAGCATCAGCTGGAGGCTGATGGAGTGTTGTGGAGGCTGGTGGTACTATGCCCAGATGTTGGAGGGTGGATTTGACTCTCCCACCCTCCTTCGCCCCCCACATTGACCGCAGAACGTGTAAGGTTACTTTTCACTCTCGCTTACCAAGGGTATATCCCCCCCCCCAACACACACACATGCATCAGATTCTTAACTTACAACATTTATGATTTACCAATTTATGTTACAACACTGACTCTCAATTTCACAATATTGTATAAACTTTGATGAATCGCACGTCTATGGGTCATCCAATAATGCTAGCAGACTTCTAGATGTTACCACTGCTAGGTTTAGGCTCGGCTACAAGTACCTCTGGGAATTTGTAACATCTGATGATGTAGATTTGACTAAATGTATACTCTGTCAGCAGAACTATTCGCATACTTTGCGTCATTATATAATGGAATGCGAAAAAATCGCGGAATTTAAAGATAACAACATCAATAGTGTCCATGAAATGTGTATAAGTACTTCATTCATAATGATGTGCTGCCCGAAATCTTAGCGAAGTATCCAAAATTTGCTTACTGTAGGTAATGCATGCACATGACTGTAAAGCTGCCGCCCAGTTGGGTGGGTGTGGAGCACATGACTGTAAAGCTGCCGCCTAGTTGGGTAAGTATGCAGCAAATGACTGTAAAGCTGCCGCCCAGTTGGGTGGGTGTGCAGCACATGACTGTAAAGCTGCCACCCAGTTGGGTATGTGTGCAGCACATGACTGTAAAGCTGCCGCCCAGTTGGGTAAGTATGCAGCAAATGACTGTAAAGCTGCCGCCCAGTTGGGTGGGTGTGGAGCCAGACTAGTAACTGCGACTCCTCATAGACGTAAAGTGCCTTTTATAGTGACTGTTGTGAGCCTTTTGTTGAATTACTTGTGAAAAAAGATTACTGATGTGTGTATTTGTTTGGTTGATTAAATATGTATGTGTATGTATATATGTATACGTATGTATATGTACATGTATGTGTACATTAATAATTTTGTAACTAGCGTCAAAAGATTGTTATTTGCTTAGCTAAACGAACTAGAGGGTTCAGTTCCTGAACCGATTATGTGCCTCTGTAATCCTTTACATCACCGCCCACGGAATGGGTATTATGGGGTGCATAATAAAGAAAGAAAATGAATGGACCGAACCCCACAATTCATTTAGCTAAGCAAGTTACAATCTTGATGAGCTAGTTACAAAATTCACTATAAGTCGTCACATCATAAATGGGTTCGAGATCGACCACAAGTAGTGCATTACATAATTTATCAGTATTGTGCAGCCTGTGATCCCCGCCTGGCTGGATACTGATACCTAGGTAGTTTTCATGTGTCCGGACACAGGCGATAAGGTGGTATTATTTATTTAACTTAAGAGATATATATTTTTAAATGTTGTCACATTAACGGCTACATCTTCCTTTCTTCTGACATACAGATTTTTAATATTAATTAAAATATATGGAAACTAATTATACAATTTATTGGCTGGTGTGCAGGGCTTCACACTCTCAGAGCTAGCCATCAAGTAACTATCAAAACGCATATATCTTCGTTTTCACTTCAGTTATATTTATGACAAAGGATTTTAAATGTAGCCTATATGTCTACCTTTCTGATGACAAATACTTTCGTTAATTACAATATCTAGATCAAACTAACATTGATTTTCAAAAGGTTGTATTTTCCATCAATGGAGAGCATCAGCCAAGAAGCCTTCTTTAAAATATGAATATCTTTCCTCACCCAATAAGATCTAATCTCTGAATAAAACGCAAAAAACGACTTGATTGTAACCTATCCACCGCTGCCCATTTGAAGGGGGAGAGGAGGTTATGTGTAGGATAAACATATCAATTGTGACACTAGCCCTCCATATATGTCAGTTGCTTAAATTATAAACTGTACTTGTGGTCGGTCTCGAGCCCATTGTTGATGTGACAATGTGCATTGACTTTTGTAACTAGCTTATCAAGATTATAACTTGCTTGGCTATATGAATTGTGGGGCTGAGTCCCTGAGCCCATTATGTGCCTCTGTAACACTCCACTATCGCCCATAGGATGGGTATGGGGTGCATAATAAATGAACTAAACTAAGCTCTGCCTTTTTGATAACATATACAATTATAAGCTTTATTTGTGAATCTCAATTAATTAAACAATATATCACAGAGTCTGTAGGGTTTGGTGAGATGAGCGAAGAGACATGGGAGATTTTACATAAGTACAGTACATGGTAGTTTAGGTAACGAACGCATGTCAACGAATAACGAGTATATATTTTTTTTTTTTTGTAATATAACAAAACTATTGTCCTATGAAGTCGATTTAACTTCCAAACATATATTTTTAATAAATGTTAAATGTTTTCTGGCTAGTTATGTTAGATTTTATTAAAAATATGTATTCTACTTGTTAACATTATAATTTAAATTTGTGATAATTTGTGCAGAGAAGTGCGACAACTGGATATGCCAACAAACACTTTCCAAACAACGATATATCTTGGATAAGTCGCTCCACAACATTGACGCTTGGAACGTCGACTTCCTTTGATGCTACTTATTTACTTATTTCATAATGAAATTACATTAGTTTGGAGTAAATATATGTTTTCTCATGTTCTGCATTCAACACCCACATTATAGTGAGTATATATACCATATTACTTCATTACCTAAATAATGCTAGGAGGGTTTGAGTAGCTTTGGGTCTTTAGTGGACAGAATCCCCAATAGATGGGGCGAGAGTCGCCCCATCTCTCTCGCCCGAGCAAGAGTCGAAACTTAGTTTAAAATTGATATATCTTTGTTCTCGAACATGATATATTTCATTTGGTGCAATCATAATAATGTTCATATCTCGGTCTTTCTGGAGGCATATAAGATTTTAGGCTTTATTAGCGTATCTTTGTTAATTATACAATATATCGGCAAGTGCGTAGGCGTCTGCACTCCATGCCCGACAAGCTACTGAGCGCTACTATAAAAACATATGTATCTTCACTTGAGCTATATATATGTCTATTGTAATGTATTTAAAATGGAGCTCTTATTTCTATCTTGCTTAAGACATATAAAACATTTGTGTTTATTAACGAATTTACGTGAAATAAACATTGATCTGAGAGAGAGTTGCTCTGTCGTTCAGTCTGTACGGGGTGGGAGCTCCGTAATTTTTAAAATACATGTATCTTCATTAGAACTTTAAATATGTCTATGGTAAAGTGTTTAAAGTGAAGCTTATATGTCTGCCTTTCTTGAGACATATAAAACATATATGTTTATTAACGAATTCACGTGAAATAAACATTGTTCTGAGAGAAAGCAAATCATCAAATGCAATTCAGCTACAGATAGACAACATTAACATCAGTAATAAAAATGATGGCAAGTTTCTTGGCCTATTCCTAGACAAGAGACTCAACTACAGCACCCACATTCAACACATAACTAAGAAAGTCTCTAAGACAGTTGGTATACTCTCCAAAATCAGATATTATGTTCCTAACTCTGCTCTCCTCTCACTATATTATGCACTAATCTACCCCTATCTTAATTATGGTATCTGTGCATGGGGGTCTACCACTGCAAACCACCTTAAGCCCATCATCACACAGCAAAAATCTGCTATCAGAATAATAATTAACTCTGCTTTCAGACAACACTCAGCTCCCTTGTTTATATCCCTAAACTTGCTAAATATTAACTCCCTCCACACATTCTCTTGTGTCAACTACACTTACAAAATCCTGTTCTTAAATGCAGACCATGCTCTGAAACTCTCCCTGGACAGATGTAATAGGACCCATGATCACCACACCAGAAATAATATCTCTTTGATATCCCCAGGGTCAAACTTAATCTGTGTAAACACTCTATGCAAATTAAGGGACCTAGTCTATGGAACTCACTCCCTAGTGAATTGAAAAACTGTAAAACTTTTGCCTTATTTAAAAGCAAAACCAAAAAGTACCTAATTTCATCTTCTTAGTTTCCTACACTGAGCTTTAAATTTGCTCTGTACCTAGTGTTACCCAGTCTCCTAATTTTTATGTAGTATCAAACAACCTTATCATTGTGTTCATTGCTGTCTTCTTTTATGTGCTAGCCATATGCTGGATTGTGACTACCAATTTTTGTCAACTACCATTCAAGCTGTCATTGCAATCAATCTTATATTGTTTCTGCTGTATTGTGCCTACCAATTTTTGTCAACTACCATTCAAGCTGTCATTGCAATCAATCTTAGCTACCTATGTGCTTTAATATACTGTACCTACAATTTTCTCTCATATTTTTTTCATTCCACGTAACTGTTATCATTTTTTTGTCTATAAATTTTGCAAGCATTTACCTTCTTAAAATTTTCTTAGATTAAGGACCTGCCCGAAACGCTGCGCGTACTAGTGGCTTTACAAGACTGTAATTACCATATTATGTATCCTCACATTCCCAATGTACATTCTTGTATATGCATAAATAAATAAATAAATAAATAAAGAGTTGCTCGGTCGATCGATCTGTCCGGGGTCGGAGCTCGGCTATTATAAAAATACACGTATCTTCGCTTTAAATTTAAATATGCCCATGGTAAGGTATTTAGAATGAAGCTTATATTTCTATCTTTCTTGTGACATATAAAACTCTTACGTTTATTAAGAAATCTGCGTGAAATAGGCATGGTTCTGAGATGAATGCTGCGGTTTTCGAGCTCGACGCGCGACAATGGACGCCAAACACATCCAGTGGGTGTTATTGGACCCCATACCCATTCTATGGGTGGTTGGAGCCCCATACTCATTCCATGGGTGGTTGGAGCCCCATACCCATCCTGTGGGTTGTAGTGGACGCCATACTCATCCTGTGGGTGGTATTGGACCCCATACCCTTCCTGTGGGTGGATGTGGTCCCCATACTCATCCTGTGGGTGGATGTGACCCTCATACCCATCCTGTGGGTGGTATTGGACCCCTTACCCACCTAACAGGTGGTAGTGGACAATATACCCATCCTAGCTATAGTTGGTATAGTAGACACAATAATATCCTGTTTGCAGTAGTTTACCCCATAGACATTCCAACGTAACATCGTTTTCTGTTAGCGTTCCTACAAAACATCCTTTACAGATTTGTAAAGCACAAACTATGGTATATAATATTGATTGACGAAATACTGTTATTCTATGTAATAATTTTTAGTGCTTATTATAATTTACTAAGAACAACTAATATTTCTCAAAACAAAACTACGAGCCTTCAATAGGAAGTAGTTGATCTGTAATATTCTAAGAGCATGGACAATAGTAGGTAAATTTTACAACCCATGTGGGATCTGAAAACTACAATTTTCCTTATAATTGAACCAATCACGACTATTCTGCTATCTAGGTTGACGGATGGATACTGTGAAACGTAAATTGGTACGTGAGGAAGAGTTTGGGTTTTGGAAAAAAAGTAACTGGGACTATATCACATATTTACTAAGTCATATTCAACATATTGACTTTAAGCATTAAGTCATATATGTGCGGTCTTGTGTGAGAACGGGTTGGATTTGAAGGTAAAATCCTCAAATCAGGTAAAATAGTGACTTTTTCACGTTAATCATGTAGTTTGATATTACGCAAATATATTCGTTTTTACCAATATTTCGATACTATTTCATGTAGTATCACGATATGTGATTTGGCCTTCAAATCTCAGAATTTCGCATAATATTGCATTTTAAGCAAGTTTTCTTGCATTTTGTTTCGTACGAAAAATCATCGAATTTAGCAATATTTTGACGTTTATCATCCCCTTTTCCTTCATGTGATTTAAACAAAATATCATCGAATTAGGCAATATTTTGCCGTTTTCCACGTTTTTGTGAATTTTCAGTCCATGGGTTCAGTCCTTCATAAATAAAGTAATACATAAATTAATTCATAAATAAATAAATTACTTCATAAATAAAATACGATAAAAATGATGCAAACACATAATTGATTAGATAATAACCTTAAATACTTCATTTTCAATCATCTATTTGTTTCTCGTTAAAATACTCAGTAAGATATTGAAAAGGGGAGAAGTTCGGTTTTTATTGCATATATCGACGTTTCAGCCGGATTAGAGCGGTTTTACATGTACATCTTCCCTCGTTAATATAAACGGAAAATGAAGAACATTATAGTTAATTCTAATGAAAACACATTGATTTTTATCATTTGTATTGGAAACAACATTGTCATATGTCTTTTCTTGGATCTAAATAATACGAAACCTCGCTCTATGATTTGGAGTTAAAATCCTCAAATATGGTTAAATAGTGACTTTTTTACGTTTTTAATGTAGTTTGATATTACGTAAATATATTCATTTTTACCAATATTTCGATACTATTTCATGTAGTATCACGATATGTGATTTGGCCTTCAAATCTCAGAATTTCGCATAATATTGCATTTTAAGCAAGTTTTCTTGCATTTTGTTTCGTACGAAAAATCATCAAATTTAGCAATATTTTGACGTTTATCATCTCCTTTTCCTTCATGTGATTTAAACAAAATATCATCGAGTTGGGCAATATTTTTCCGTTTTCCACGTTTTTGTGAATTTTCCGTCCATGGGTATTACTTCATATATATACGATAAAAATGATGCAAACACATAATTGATTAGATACTTAAATACTTTATTTTCAATCATCTATTTGTTTCTCGTTAAAATACTGAGTAAGATATTGAAAAGGGGAGAAGTTCGGTTTTTATTGCATATATCGACGTTTCAGCCGGAATAGAGCGGTTTTACGTGTACATCTTCCCTCGTTAATATAAACGGAAAATCAAGAACATTATAGTTAATTCTAATGAAAACACATTGTTTTTTATCATTTGTATTGGAAACAACATTGTCACATGTCTTTCCTTGGAACTAAATAATACGAAACCTCGCTCTATGATTTGAAGGTAAAATCCTCAAATATGGTAAAATAGTGACTTTTCCACGTTAATCATGTAGTTTGATATTACGCACATATATTCATTTTTACCAATATTTCGATACTATTTCATATAGTATCACGATATGTGATTTGGCCTTCAAATCTCAGAATTTCGCATAATATTGCATTTTAAGCAAGTTTTCTTGCATTTTGTTTCGTACGAAAAATCATCGAATTTACCAAAATTTTGACGTTTATCATCCCCTTTTCCTTCATGTGATTTAAATAAAATATCATCGAATTAGGCAATATTTTGCCGTTTTCCACGTTTTTGTGAATTTTCAGTCCATGGGTATTAATTCATATATATACGATAAAAATGATGCAAACACATCATTGATTAGATAATAACCTTAAATACTTAATTTTCAATCATCTATTTGTTTCTCGTTAAAATACTGAGTAAGATATTGAAAAGGGGAGAAGTTCGGTTTTTATTGCATATATCGACGTTTCAGCCAGATTAGAGCGGTTTTACATGTACATCTTCCCTCGTTAATATAAACGGAAAATCAAGAACATTATAGTTAATTCTAATGAAAACACATTGATTTTCATCATTTGTATTGGAAACAACATTGTCATATGTCTTTTCTTGGATCTAAATAATACGAATCCTCGCTCTATGATTTGAAGGTAAAATCCTCAAATATGGTAAAATAGTGACTTTTCCACGTTAATCATGTAGTTTGACATTACGCACATATATTCATTTGTACCAATATTTCGATACTATTTCATGTAGTATCACGATATGTGATTTGGTCTTCAAATCTCAGAATTTCGCATAATATTGCACTTTAAGCAAGTTTTCTTGCATTTTGTTTCGTACGAAAAATCATCGAATTTACAAATATTTTGACGTTTATCATCCCCTTTTCCTTCATGTGATTTAAATAAAATATCATCGAATTAGGCAATATTTTGCCGTTTTCCACGTTTTTGTGAATTTTCAGTCCATGGGTATTAATTCATATATATACGATAAAAATGATGCAAACACATCATTGATTAGATAATAACCTTAAATACTTAATTTTCAATCATCTATTTGTTTCTCGTTAAAATACTGAGTAAGATATTGAAAAGGGGAGAAGTTCGGTTTTTATTGCATATATCGACGTTTCAGCCAGATTAGAGCGGTTTTACATGTACATCTTCCCTCGTTAATATAAACGGAAAATCAAGAACATTATAGATAATTCTAATGAAAACACATTGATTTTCATCATTTGTATTGGAAACAACATTGTCATATGTCTTTTCTTGGATCTAAATAATACGAATCCTCGCTCTATGATTTGAAGGTAAAATCCTCAAATATGGTAAAATAGTGACTTTTCCACGTTAATCATGTAGTTTGACATTACGCACATATATTCATTTGTACCAATATTTCGATACTATTTCATGTAGTATCACGATATGTAATTTGGTCTTCAAATCTCAGAATTTCGCATAATATTGCACTTTAAGCAAGTTTTCTTGCATTTTGTTTCGTACGAAAAATCATCGAATTTACAAATATTTTGACGTTTATCATCCCCTTTTCCTTCATGTGATTTAAATAAAATATCATCGAATTAGGCAATATTTTGCCGTTTTCCACGTTTTTGTGAATTTTCAGTACATGGGTATTAATTCATATATATACGATAAAAATGATGCAAACACATAATTGATTAGATAATAACCTTAAATACTTCATTTTCAATCTATTTGAAAATATATTTTTCATATATTTTCATATATTTGTTTCTCGTTAAAATACTGAGTAAGATATTGAAAAGGGGAGAAGTTCGGTTTTATTGCATATATCGACGTTTCAGCTGGATTAGAGCGGTTTTACATGTACATCTTCCCTCGTTAATATAAACGGAAAATCAAGAACATTATAGTTAATTCTAATGAAAACACATTGATTTTTATCATTTCTATTGGAAACAACATTGTCATATGTCTTTTCTTGGATCTAAATAATACGAAACCTCGCTCTATGATTTGGAGTTAAAATCCTCAAATATGGTTAAATAGTGACTTTTTCACGTTTTTCATGTAGTTTGATATTACGTAAATATATTCATTTTTACCAATATTTCGATACTATTTCATGTAGTATCACGATATGTGATTTGGCCTTCAAATCTCAGAATTTCGCATAATATTGCATTTTAAGCAAGTTTTCTTGCATTTTGTTTCGTACGAAAAATCATCGAATTTAGCAATATTTTGACGTTTATCATCCCCTTTTCCTTCATGTGATTTAAACAAAATATCATCGAATTAGGCAATATTTTGCCGTTTTCCACGTTTTTGTGAATTTTCAGTCCATGGGTATTAATTCATATATATACGATAAAAATGATGCAAACACATCATTGATTAGATAATAACCTTAAATACTTAATTTTCAATCATCTATTTGTTTCTCGTTAAAATACTGAGTAAGATATTGAAAAGGGGAGAAGTTCGGTTTTTATTGCATATATCGACGTTTCAGCCGGATTAGAGCGGTTTTACATGTACATCTTCCCTCGTTAATATAAACGGAAAATCAAGAACATTATAGTTAATTCTAATGAAAACAAATTGATTTTTATCATTTGTATTGGAAACAACATTGTCATATGTCTTTTCTTGGATCTAAATAATACGAAACCTCGCTCTATGATTTGAAGGTAAAATCCTCAAATATGGTAAAATAGTGACTTTTCCACGTTAATCATGTAGTTTGATATTACGCACATATATTCATTTGTACCAATATTTCGATACTATTTCATGTAGTATCACGATATGTGATTTGGCCTTCAAATCTCAGAATTTCGCATAATATTGCACTTTAAGCAAGTTTTCTTGCATTTTGTTTCGTACGAAAAATCATCGAATTTACCAATATTTTGACGTTTATCATCCCCTTTTCCTTCATGTGATTTAAATAAAATATCATCGAATTAGGCAATATTTTGCCGTTTTCCACGTTTTTGTGAATTTTCAGTCCATGGGAATTAATTCATATATATACGATAAAAATGATGCAAACACATAATTGATTAGATAATAACCTTAAATACTTCATTTTCAATCAATTTGAAAATATATTTTTCATATATTTCATATATTTTCATATATTTGTTTCTCGTTAAAATACTGATTAAGATATTGAAAAGGGGAGAAGTTCGGTTTTTATTGCATATATCGACGTTTCAGCCGGATAAGAGCGTATTTACGTGTACATCTTCCCTCGTTAATATAAACGGAAAATCAAGAACATTATAGTTAATTCTAATGAAAACACATTGTTTTTTATCATTTGTATTGGAAACAACATTGTCATATATCTTTTCTTGGAACTAAATAATACGAAACCTCGTTCTATGATTTGAAGGTAAAATCCTCAAATATGGTAAAATAGTGACTTTTTCACGTTAATCATGTAGTTTGATATTACGCAAATATATTCATTTTTACCAATATTTCGATACTATTTCATGTAGTATCACGATATGTGATTTGGCCTTCAAATCTCAGAATTTCGCATAATATTGCATTTTAAGCAAGTTTTCTTGCATTTTGTTTCGTACGAAAAATCATCGAATTTAGCAATATTTTGACGTTTATCATCCCCTTTTCCTTCATGTGATTGAAACAAAATATCATCGAATTAGGCAATATTTTGCCTTTTTCCACGTTTTTGTGAATTTTCAGTCCATGGGTATTGCTTCATATATATACGATAAAAATGATGCAAACACATAATTGATTAGATAATAACCTTAAATACTTAATTTTCAATCATCTATTTGTTTCTCGTTAAAATACTGAGTAAGATATTGAAAAGGGGAGAAGTTCGGTTTTTATTGCATATATCGACGTTTCAGCCGGATTAGAGCGGTTTTACATGTACATCTTCCCTCGTTAATATAAACGGAAAATCAAGAACATTATAGTTAATTCTAATGAAAACACATTGATTTTTATCATTTGTATTGGAAACAACATTGTCATATGTCTTTTCTTGGATCTAAATAATACGAAACCTCGCTCTATGATTTGAAGTTAAAATCCTCAAATATGGTTAAATAGTGACTTTTTTCGCGTTTTTCATGTAGTTTGATATTACGTAAATATATTCATTTTTACCAATATTTCGATACTATTTCATGTAGTATCACGATATGTGATTTGGCCTTCAAATCTCAGAATTTCGCATAATATTGCATTTTAAGCAAGTTTTCTTGCATTTTGTTTCGTACGAAAAATCATCAAATTTAGCAATATTTTGACGTTTATCATCTCCTTTTCCTTCAAGTGATTTAAACAAAATATCATCGAGTTAGGCAATATTTTTCCGTTTTCCACGTTTTTGTGAATTTTCCGTCCATGGGTATTAATTCATATATATACGATAAAAATGATGCAAACACATAACTGATTAGATAATAACCTTAAATACTTCATTTTCAATCATCTATTTGTTTCTCGTTAAAATACTGAGTAAGATATTGAAAAGGGGAGAAGTTCGGTTTTTATTGCATATATCGACGTTTCAGCCTGATTAGAGCGGTTTTACGTGTACATCTTCCCTTGTCAATATAAACGGAAAATCAAGAACATTATAGTTAATTCTAATGAAAACACATTGTTTTTTATCATTTGTATTGGAAACAACATTGTCATATGTCTTTTCTTGGAACTAAATAATACGAAACCTCGCTCTATGATTTGAAGGTAAAATCCTCAAATATGGTAAAATAGTGACTTTTCCACGTTCATCATGTAGTTTGATATTACGCACATATATTCAATTTTACCAATATTTCGATACTATTTCATGTAGTTTCACGATTTGTGATTTGGCCTTCAAATCTCAGAATTTCGCATAATATTGCATTTTAAGCAAATTTTCTTGCATTTTGTTTCGTACGAAAAATTATCGAATTTACCAATATTTCGAGGTTTATCATCCCCTTTTCCTTCATGTGATTTAAATAAAATATCATCGAATTAGGCAATATTTTGCCGTTTTCCACGTTTTTGTGAATTTTCAGTCCATGGGTATTAATTCATATATATACGATAAAAATGATGCAAACACATAATTGATTAGATAATAACCTTAAATACTTCATTTTCAATCTATTTGAAAATATATTTTTCATATATTTCATATATTTTCATATATTTTTTCTCGTTAAAATACTGATTAAGATATTGAAAAGGGGAGAAGTTCGGTTTTTATTGCATATATCGACGTTTCAGCCGGATTAGAGCGGTTTTACGTGTACATCTTCCCTCGTTAATATAAACGGAAAATCAAGAATATTATAGTTAATTCTAATAAAAACACATTGTTTTTTATCATTTGTATTGGAAACAACATTGTCATATGTCTTTTCTTGGAACTAAATAATACGAAACCTCGCTCTATGATTTGAAGGTAAAATCCTCAAATATGGTAAAATAGTGACTTTTTCACGTTAATCATGTAGTTTGATATTACGCAAATATATTCATTTTTACCAAAATTTCGATACTATTTCATGTAGTATCACGATATGTGATTAGGCCTTCAAATCTCAGAATTTCGCATAATATTGCATTTTAAGCAAGTTTTCTTGCATTTTGTTTCGTACGAAAAATCATCGAATTTAGCAATATTTTGACGTTTATCATCCCCTTTTCCTTTATTTGATTTAAACAAAATATCATCGAATTAGGCAATATTTTGCCGTTTTTCCACGTTTTTGTGAATTTTTAGTCTATGGGTATTAATTCATTATATATACGATAAAAATGATGCAAACACATAATTGATTAGATAATAACCTAAAATACTTCATTTTCAATCAACTATTTGTTTCTCGTTTAAATACTGAGTAAAATATTGAAAAGGGGAGAAGTTCGGTTTTTATTGCATATATCGACGTTTCAGCCGGAATAGAGCGGTTTACGTGTACATCTTCCATCGGTAATATAAACGGAAAATCAGGAACATTTTAGTTAATTCTAATGAAAACACATTGATTTTTATCATTTGTATTGGAAACAACATTGTCATATGTCTTTTCTTGGATCTAAATAATACGAAACCTCGCTCTACGATATGAAGTTAAAATCCTCAAACATGGTTAAATAGTGACTTTTTTCACGTTTTTCATGTAGTTTGATATTACGTAAATATATTCATTTTTACCAATATTTCGATACTATTTCATGTAGTATCACGATATGTGATTTGGCCTTCAAATCTCAGAATTTCGCATAATATTGCATTTTAAGCAAGTTTTCTTGCATATTGTTTCGTACGAAAAATCATCAAATTTAGCAATATTTTGACGTTTATCATCTCCTTTTCCTTCAAGTGATTTAAACAAAATATCATCGAGTTAGGCAATATTATTCCGTTTTCCACGTTTTTGTGAATTTTCCGTCCATGGGTATTAATTCATATATATACGATAAAAATGATGCAAACACATAATTGATTAGATAATAACCTTAAATACTTCATTTTCAATCATCTATTTGTTTCTCGTTAAAATATGAGTAAGATATTGAAAAGGGGAGAAGTTCGGTTTTTATTGCATATATCGACGTTTCAGCCTGATTAGAGCGGTTTTACGTGTACATCTTCCCTTGTCAATATAAACGGAAAATCAAGAACATTATAGTTAATTCTAATGAAAACACATTGTTTTTTATCATTTGTATTGGAAACAACATTGTCATATGTCTTTTCTTGGAACTAAATAATACGAAACCTCGCTCTATGATTTGAAGGTAAAATCCTCAAATATGGTAAAATAGTGACTTTTTCACGTTAATCATGTTGTTTGATATTACGCAAATATATTCATTTTTACCAAAATTTCGATACTATTTCATGTAGTATCACGATATGTGATTAGGCCTTCAAATCTCAGAATTTCGCATAATATTGCATTTTAAGCAAGTTTTCTTGCATTTTGTTTCGTACGAAAAATCATCGAATTTAGCAATATTTTGACGTTTATCATCCCCTTTTCCTTTATTTGATTTAAACAAAATATCATAGAATTAGGCAATATTTTGCCGTTTTTCCACGTTTTTGTGAATTTTTAGTCTATGGGTATTAATTCATTATATATACGATAAAAATGATGCAAACACGTAATTGATTAGATAATAACCTAAAATACTTCATTTTCAATCAACTATTTGTTTCTCGTTTAAATACTGAGTAAGATATTGAAAAGGGGAGAAGTTCTGTTTTTATTGCATATATCGACGTTTCAGCCGGAATAGAGCGGTTTTACGTGTACATCTTCCATCGGTAATATAAACGGAAAATCAGGAACATTTTAGTTAATTCTAATGAAAACACATTGATTTTTATCATTTGTATTGGAAACAACATTGTCATATGTCTTTTCTTGGAACTAAATAATACGAAACCTCGCTCTATGATTTGAAGGTAAAATCCTCAAATATGGTAAAATAGTGACTTTTTCACGTTAATCATGTAGTTTGATATTACGCAAATATATTCATTTTTACCAATATTTCGATACTATTTCATGTAGTATCACGATATGTGATTTGGCCTTCAAATCTCAGAATTTCGCATAATATTGCATTTTAAGCAAGTTTTCTTGCATTTTGTTTCGTACGAAAAATCATCGAATTTACCAATATTTTGACGTTTATCATCCCCCTTTTCCTTCATATGATCTAAATAAAATATCATCGAATTAGGCAATATTTTGCCGTTTTCCACGTTTTTGTGAATATTCAGTCCATGGGTATTAATTCATATATATACGATAAAAATGATGCAAACACATAATTGATTAGATAATAACCTTAAATACTTCATTTTCAATCTATTTGAAAATATATTTTTCATATATTTCATATATTTTCATATATTTGTTTCTCGTTAAAATACTGATTAAGATATTGAAAAGGGGAGAAGTTCGGTTTTTATTGCATATATCGACGTTTCAGCCGGATAAGAGCGGTTTTACGTGTACATCTTCCCTCGTTAATATAAACGGAAAATCAAGAATATTATAGTTAATTCTAATGAAAACACATTGTTTTTTATCATTTGTATTGGAAACAACATTGTCATATGTCTTTTCTTGGAACTAAATAATACGAAACCTCGCTCTATGATTTGAAGGTAAAATCCTCAAATATGGTAAAATAGTGACTTTTTCACGTTAATCATGTAGTTTGATATTACGCAAATATATTCATTTTTACCAAAATTTCGATACTATTTCATGTAGTATCACGATATGTGATTAGGCCTTCAAATCTCAGAATTTCGCATAATATTGCATTTTAAGCAAGTTTTCTTGCATTTTGTTTCGTACGAAAAATCATCGAATTTAGCAATATTTTGACGTTTATCATCCCCTTTTCCTTTATTTTATTTAAACAAAATATCATCGAATTAGGCAATATTTTGCCGTTTTTCCACGTTTTTGTGAATTTTTAGTCTATGGGTATTAATTCATTATATATACGATAAAAATGATGCAAACACATAATTGATTAGATAATAACCTAAAATACTTCATTTTCAATCAACTATTTGTTTCTCGTTTAAATACTGAGTAAGATATTGAAAAAGGGAGAAGTTCTGTTTTTATTGCATATATCGACGTTTCAGCCGGAATAGAGCGGTTTTAAGTGTACATCTTCCATCGGTAATATAAACGGAAAATCAGGAACATTTTAGTTAATTCTAATGAAAACACATTGATTTTTATCATTTGTATTGGAAACAACATTGTCATATGTCTTTTCTTGGATCTAAATAATACGAAACCTTGCTCTACGATTTGAAGTTAAAATCCTCAAATATGGTTAAATAGTGACTTTTTTCACGTTTTTCATGTAGTTTGATATTACGTAAATATATTCATTTTTACCAATATTTCGATACTATTTCATGTAGTATCACGATATGTGATTTGGCCTTCAAATCTCAGAATTTCGCATAATATTGCATTTTAAGCAAGTTTTCTTGCATTTTGTTTCGTACGAAAAATCATCAAATTTAGCAATATTTTGACGTTTATCATCTCCTTTTCCTTCAAGTGATTTAAACAAAATATCATCGAGTTAGGCAATATTTTTCCGTTTTCCACGTTTTTGTGAATTTTCCGTCCATGGGTATTAATTCATATAAATACGATAAAAATGATGCAAACACATAATTGATTAGATAATAACCTTAAATACTTCATTTTCAATCATCTATTTGTTTCTCGTTAAAATACTGAGTAAGATATTGAAAAGGGGAGAAGTTCGGTTTTTATTACATATATCGACGTTTCAGCCTGATTAGAGCGGTTTTACGTGTACATCTTCCCTTGTCAATATAAACGGAAAATCAAGAACATTATAGTTAATTCTAATGAAAACACATTGTTTTTTATCATTTGTATTGGAAACAACATTGTCATATGTCTTTTCTTGGAACTAAATAATACGAAACCTCGCTCTATGATTTGAAGGTAAAATCCTCAAATATGGTAAAATAGTGACTTTTCCACGTTAATCATGTAGTTTGATATTACGCACATATATTCATTTTTACCAATATTTCGATACTATTTCATGTAGTATCACGATATGTGATTTGGCCTTCAAATCTCAGAATTTCGCATAATATTGCATTTTAAGCAAATTTTCTTGCATTTTGTTTCGTACGAAAAATCATCGAATTTAGCAATATTTTGACGTTTATCATCCCCTTTTCCTTTATTTGATTTAAACAAAATATCATCGAATTAGGCAATATTTTGCCGTTTTTCCACGTTTTTGTGAATTTTTAGTCTATGGGTATTAATTCATTATATATACGATAAAAATGATGCAAACACGTAATTGATTAGATAATAACCTAAAATCATTTTCAATCAACTATTTGTTTCTCGTTTAAATACTGAGTAAGATATTGAAAAGGGGAGAAGTTTTGTTTTTATTGCATATATCGACGTTTCAGCCGGAATAGAGCGGTTTTACGTGTACATCTTCCATCGGTAATATAAACGGAAAATCAGGAACATTTTAGTTAATTCTAATGAAAACACATTGATTTTTATCATTTGTATTGGAAACAACATTTTCATATGTCTTTTCTTGGATCTAAATAATACGAAACCTCGCTCTACGATTTGAAGTTAAAATCCTCAAATATGGTTAAATAGTGACTTTTTTCACGTTTTTCATGTAGTTTGATATTACGTAAATATATTCATTTTTACCAATATTTCGATACTATTTCATGTAGTATCACGATATGTGATTTGGCCTTCAAATCTCAGAATTTCGCATAATATTGCATTTTAAGCAAGTTTTCTTGCATTTTGTTTCGTACGAAAAATCATCAAATTTAGCAATATTTTGACGTTTATCATCTCCTTTTCCTTCAAGTGATTTAAACAAAATATCATCGAGTTAGGCAATATTTTTCCGTTTTCCACGTTTTTGTGAATTTTCCGTCCATGGGTATTAATTCATATATATACGATAAAAATGATGCAAACACATAATTGATTAGATAATAACCTTAAATACTTCATTTTCAATCATCTATTTGTTTCTCGTTAAAATACTGAGTAAGATATTGAAAAGGGGAGAAGTTCGGTTTTTATTGCATATATCGACGTTTCAGCCTGATTAGAGCGGTTTTACGTGTACATCTTCCCTTGTCAATATAAACGGAAAATCAAGAATATTATAGTTAATTCTAATGAAAACACATTGTTTTTTATCATTTCTATTGGAAACAACATTGTCATATGTCTTTTCTTGGATCTATATAATACGAAACCTCGCTCTATGATTTGGAGTTAAAATCCTCAAATATGGTTAAATAGTGACTTTTTCACGTTTTTCATGTAGTTTGATATTACGTAAATATATTCATTTTTACCAATATTTCGATACTATTTCATGTAGTATCATGATATGTGATTTGGCCTTCAAATCTCAGAATTTCGCATAATATTGCATTTTAAGCAAGTTTTCTTGCATTTTGTTTCGTACGAAAAATCATCGAATTTAGCAATATTTTGACGTTTATCATCTCCTTTTCCTTCATGTGATTTAAACAAAATATCATCGAATTAGGCAATATTTTGCCGTTTTCCACGTTTTTGTGAATTTTCAGTCCATGGGTATTACTTCATATATATACGATAAAAATGATGCAAACACATAATTGATTAGATAATAACCTTAAATACTTAATTTTCAATCATCTATTTGTTTCTCGTTAAAATACTGAGTAAGATATTGAAAAGGGGAGAAGTTCGGTTTTTATTGCATATATCGACGTTTCAGCCGGATTAGAGCGGTTTTACATGTACATCTTCCCTCGTTAATATAAACGGAAAATCAAGAACATTATAGTTAATTCTAATGAAAACAAATTGATTTTTATCATTTGTATTGGAAACAACATTGTCATATGTCTTTTCTTGGATCTAAATAATACGAAACCTCGCTCTATGATTTGAAGGTAAAATCCTCAAATATGGTAAAATAGTGACTTTTCCACGTTAATCATGTAGTTTGATATTACGCACATATATTCATTTGTACCAATATTTCGATACTATTTCATGTAGTATCACGATATGTGATTTGGCCTTCAAATCTCAGAATTTCGCATAATATTGCACTTTAAGCAAGTTTTCTTGCATTTTGTTTCGTACGAAAAATCATCGAATTTACCAATATTTTGACGTTTATCATCCCCTTTTCCTTCATGTGATTTAAATAAAATATCATCGAATTAGGCAATATTTTGCCGTTTTCCACGTTTTTGTGAATTTTCAGTCCATGGGAATTAATTCATATATATACGATAAAAATGATGCAAACACTTAATTGATTAGATAATAACCTTAAATACTTCATTTTCAATCTATTTGAAAATATATTTTTCATATATTTCATATATTTTCAAATATTTGTTTCTCGTTAAAATACTGATTAAGATATTGAAAAGGGGAGAAGTTCGGTTTTTATTGCATATATCGACGTTTCAGCCGGATTAGAGCGGTTTTACATGTACATCTTCCCTCGTTAATATAAACGGAAAATCAAGAACATTATAGTTAATTCTAATGAAAACACATTGATTTTTATCATTTGTATTGGAAACAACATTGTCATATGTCTTTTCTTGGATCTAAATAATACGAAACCTCGCTCTATGATTTGAAGTTAAAATCCTCAAATATGGTTAAATAGTGACTTTTTTCGCGTTTTTCATGTAGTTTGATATTACGTAAATATATTCATTTTTACCAATATTTCGATACTATTTCATGTAGTATCACGATATGTGATTTGGCCTTCAAATCTCAGAATTTCGCATAATATTGCATTTTAAGCAAGTTTTCTTGCATTTTGTTTCGTACGAAAAATCATCAAATTTAGCAATATTTTGACGTTTATCATCTCCTTTTCCTTCAAGTGATTTAAACAAAATATCATCGAGTTAGGCAATATTTTTCCGTTTTCCACGTTTTTGTGAATTTTCCGTCCATGGGTATTAATTCATATATATACGATAAAAATGATGCAAACACATAACTGATTAGATAATAACCTTAAATACTTCATTTTCAATCATCTATTTGTTTCTCGTTAAAATACTGAGTAAGATATTGAAAAGGGGAGAAGTTCGGTTTTTATTGCATATATCGACGTTTCAGCCTGATTAGAGCGGTTTTACGTGTACATCTTCCCTTGTCAATATAAACGGAAAATCAAGAACATTATAGTTAATTCTAATGAAAACACATTGTTTTTTATCATTTGTATTGGAAACAACATTGTCATATGTCTTTTCTTGGAACTAAATAATACGAAACCTCGCTCTATGATTTGAAGGTAAAATCCTCAAATATGGTAAAATAGTGACTTTTCCACGTTCATCATGTAGTTTGATATTACGCACATATATTCATTTTTACCAATATTTCGATACTATTTCATGTAGTTTCACGATTTGTGATTTGGCCTTCAAATCTCAGAATTTCGCATAATATTGCATTTTAAGCAAATTTTCTTGCATTTTGTTTCGTACGAAAAATTATCGAATTTACCAATATTTCGAGGTTTATCATCCCCTTTTCCTTCATGTGATTTAAATAAAATATCATCGAATTAGGCAATATTTTGCCGTTTTCCACGTTTTTGTGAATTTTCAGTCCATGGGTATTAATTCATATATATACGATAAAAATGATGCAAACACATAATTGATTAGATAATAACCTTAAATACTTCATTTTCAATCTATTTGAAAATATATTTTTCATATATTTCATATATTTTCATATATTTTTTCTCGTTAAAATACTGATTAAGATATTGAAAAGGGGAGAAGTTCGGTTTTTATTGCATATATCGACGTTTCAGCCGGATTAGAGCGGTTTTACGTGTACATCTTCCCTCGTTAATATAAACGGAAAATCAAGAATATTATAGTTAATTCTAATAAAAACACATTGTTTTTTATCATTTGTATTGGAAACAACATTGTCATATGTCTTTTCTTGGAACTAAATAATACGAAACCTCGCTCTATGATTTGAAGGTAAAATCCTCAAATATGGTAAAATAGTGACTTTTTCACGTTAATCATGTAGTTTGATATTACGCAAATATATTCATTTTTACCAAAATTTCGATACTATTTCATGTAGTATCACGATATGTGATTAGGCCTTCAAATCTCAGAATTTCGCATAATATTGCATTTTAAGCAAGTTTTCTTGCATTTTGTTTCGTACGAAAAATCATCGAATTTAGCAATATTTTGACGTTTATCATCCCCTTTTCCTTTATTTGATTTAAACAAAATATCATCGAATTAGGCAATATTTTGCCGTTTTTCCACGTTTTTGTGAATTTTTAGTCTATGGGTATTAATTCATTATATATACGATAAAAATGATGCAAACACATAATTGATTAGATAATAACCTAAAATACTTCATTTTCAATCAACTATTTGTTTCTCGTTTAAATACTGAGTAAAATATTGAAAAGGGGAGAAGTTCGGTTTTTATTGCATATATCGACGTTTCAGCCGGAATAGAGCGGTTTACGTGTACATCTTCCATCGGTAATATAAACGGAAAATCAGGAACATTTTAGTTAATTCTAATGAAAACACATTGATTTTTATCATTTGTATTGGAAACAACATTGTCATATGTCTTTTCTTGGATCTAAATAATACGAAACCTCGCTCTACGATATGAAGTTAAAATCCTCAAACATGGTTAAATAGTGACTTTTTTCACGTTTTTCATGTAGTTTGATATTACGTAAATATATTCATTTTTACCAATATTTCGATACTATTTCATGTAGTATCACGATATGTGATTTGGCCTTCAAATCTCAGAATTTCGCATAATATTGCATTTTAAGCAAGATTTCTTGCATTTTGTTTCGTACGAAAAATCATCAAATTTAGCAATATTTTGACGTTTATCATCTCCTTTTCCTTCAAGTGATTTAAACAAAATATCATCGAGTTAGGCAATATTATTCCGTTTTCCACGTTTTTGTGAATTTTCCGTCCATGGGTATTAATTCATATATATACGATAAAAATGATGCAAACACATAATTGATTAGATAATAACCTTAAATACTTCATTTTCAATCATCTATTTGTTTCTCGTTAAAATATGAGTAAGATATTGAAAAGGGGAGAAGTTCGGTTTTTATTGCATATATCGACGTTTCAGCCTGATTAGAGCGGTTTTACGTGTACATCTTCCCTTGTCAATATAAACGGAAAATCAAGAACATTATAGTTAATTCTAATGAAAACACATTGTTTTTTATCATTTGTATTGGAAACAACATTGTCATATGTCTTTTCTTGGAACTAAATAATACGAAACCTCGCTCTATGATTTGAAGGTAAAATCCTCAAATATGGTAAAATAGTGACTTTTTCACGTTAATCATGTAGTTTGATATTACGCAAATATATTCATTTTTACCAAAATTTCGATACTATTTCATGTAGTATCACGATATGTGATTAGGCCTTCAAATCTCAGAATTTCGCATAATATTGCATTTTAAGCAAGTTTTCTTGCATTTTGTTTCGTACGAAAAATCATCGAATTTAGCAATATTTTGACGTTTATCATCCCCTTTTCCTTTATTTGATTTAAACAAAATATCATCGAATTAGGCAATATTTTGCCGTTTTTCCACGTTTTTGTGAATTTTTAGTCTATGGGTATTAATTCATTATATATACGATAAAAATGATGCAAACACGTAATTGATTAGATAATAACCTAAAATACTTCATTTTCAATCAACTATTTGTTTCTCGTTTAAATACTGAGTAAGATATTGAAAAGGGGAGAAGTTCTGTTTTTATTGCATATATCGACGTTTCAGCCGGAATAGAGCGGTTTTACGTGTACATCTTCCATCGGTAATATAAACGGAAAATCAGGAACATTTTAGTTAATTCTAATGAAAACACATTGATTTTTATCATTTGTATTGGAAACAACATTGTCATATGTCTTTTCTTGGAACTAAATAATACGAAACCTCGCTCTATGATTTGAAGGTAAAATCCTCAAATATGGTAAAATAGTGACTTTTTCACGTTAATCATGTAGTTTGATATTACGCAAATATATTCATTTTTACCAATATTTCGATACTATTTCATGTAGTATCACGATATGTGATTTGGCCTTCAAATCTCAGAATTTCGCATAATATTGCATTTTAAGCAAGTTTTCTTGCATTTTGTTTCGTACGAAAAATCATCGAATTTAGCAATATTTTGACGTTTATCATCCCCTTTTCCTTCACGTGATTTAAACAAAATATCATCGAATTAGGCAATATTTTGCCGTTTTCCACGTTTTTGTGAATTTTCAGTCCATGGGTATTACTTCATATATATACGATAAAAATGATGCAAACACATAATTGATTAGATAATAACCTTAAATACTTCATTTTCAATCATCTATTTGTTTCTCGTTAAAATACTGAGTAAGATATTGAAAAGGGGAGAAGTTTGGTTTTTATTGCATATATCGACGTTTCAGCCGGATTAGAGCGGTTTTACGTGTACATCTTCCCTTGTTAATATAAACGGAAAATCAAGAACATTATAGTTAATTCTAATGAAAACACATTGTTTTTTATCATTTGTATTGGAAACAACATTGTCATATGTCTTTTCTTGGAACTAAATAATACGAAACCTCGCTCTATGATTTGAAGGTAAAATCCTCAAATATGGTAAAATAGTGATTTTTCCACGTTAATCATGTAGTTTGATATTACGCACGTGTATTCATTTTTACCAATATTTCGATACTATTTCATGTAGTATCACGATATGTGATTCGGCCTTCAAATCTCAGAATTTCGCATAATATTGCATTTTAAGCAAATTTTCTTGCATTTTGTTTCGTACGAAAAATCATCGAATTTACCAATATTTTGACGTTTATCATCCCCCTTTTCCTTCATATGATTTAAATAAAATATCATCGAATTAGGCAATATTTTGCCGTTTTCCACGTTTTTGTGAATATTCAGTCCATGGGTATTAATTCATATATATACGATAAAAATGATGCAAACACATAATTGATTAGATAATAACCTTAAATACTTCATTTTCAATCTATTTGAAAATATATTTTTCATATATTTCATATATTTTCATATATTTGTTTCTCGTTAAAATACTGATTAAGATATTGAAAAGGGGAGAAGTTCGGTTTTTATTGCATATATCGACGATTCAGCCGGATTAGAGCGGTTTTACGTGTACATCTTCCCTCGTTAATATAAACGGAAAATCAAGAATATTATAGTTAATTCTAATGAAAACACATTGTTTTTTATCATTTGTATTGGAAACAACATTGTCATATGTCTTTTCTTGGAACTAAATAATACGAAACCTCGCTCTATGATTTGAAGGTAAAATCCTCAAATATGGTAAAATAGTGACTTTTTCACGTTAATCATGTAGTTTGATATTACGCAAATATATTCATTTTTACCAAAATTTCGATACTATTTCATGTAGTATCACGATATGTGATTAGGCCTTCAAATCTCAGAATTTCGCATAATATTGCATTTTAAGCAAGTTTTCTTGCATTTTGTTTCGTACGAAAAATCATCGAATTTAGCAATATTTTGACGTTTATCATCCCCTTTTCCTTTATTTTATTTAAACAAAATATCATCGAATTAGGCAATATTTTGCCGTTTTTCCACGTTTTTGTGAATTTTTAGTCTATGGGTATTAATTCATTATATATACGATAAAAATGATGCAAACACATAATTGATTAGATAATAACCTAAAATACTTCATTTTCAATCAACTATTTGTTTCTCGTTTAAATACTGAGTAAGATATTGAAAAAGGGAGAAGTTCTGTTTTTATTGCATATATCGACGTTTCAGCCGGAATAGAGCGGTTTTAAGTGTACATCTTCCATCGGTAATATAAACGGAAAATCAGGAACATTTTAGTTAATTCTAATGAAAACACATTGATTTTTATCATTTGTATTGGAAACAACATTGTCATATGTCTTTTCTTGGATCTAAATAATACGAAACCTTGCTCTACGATTTGAAGTTAAAATCCTCAAATATGGTTAAATTGTGACTTTTTTCACGTTTTTCATGTAGTTTGATATTACGTAAATATATTCATTTTTACCAATATTTCGATACTATTTCATGTAGTATCACGATATGTGATTTGGCCTTCAAATCTCAGAATTTCGCATAATATTGCATTTTAAGCAAGTTTTCTTGCATTTTGTTTCGTACGAAAAATCATCAAATTTAGCAATATTTTGACGTTTATCATCTCCTTTTCCTTCAAGTGATTTAAACAAAATATCATCGAGTTAGGCAATATTTTTCCGTTTTCCACGTTTTTGTGAATTTTCCGTCCATGGGTATTAATTCATATAAATACGATAAAAATGATGCAAACACATAATTGATTAGATAATAACCTTAAATACTTCATTTTCAATCATCTATTTGTTTCTCGTTAAAATACTGAGTAAGATATTGAAAAGGGGAGAAGTTCGGTTTTTATTACATATATCGACGTTTCAGCCTGATTAGAGCGGTTTTACGTGTACATCTTCCCTTGTCAATAAAAACGGAAAATCAAGAACATTATAGTTAATTCTAATGAAAACACATTGTTTTTTATCATTTGTATTGGAAACAACATTGTCATATGTCTTTTCTTGGAACTAAATAATACGAAACCTCGCTCTATGATTTGAAGGTAAAATCCTCAAATATGGTAAAATAGTGACTTTTCCACGTTAATCATGTAGTTTGATATTACGCACATATATTCATTTTTACCAATATTTCGATACTATTTCATGTAGTATCACGATATGTGATTTGGCCTTCAAATCTCAGAATTTCGCATAATATTGCATTTTAAGCAAATTTTCTTGCATTTTGTTTCGTACGAAAAATCATCGAATTTACCAATATTTTGACGTTTATCATCCCCTTTTCCTTTATGTGATTTAAATAAAATATCATCGAATTAGGCAATATTTTGCCGTTTTCCACGTTTTTGTGAATATTCAGTCCATGGGTATTAATTCATATATATACGATAAAAATGATGCAAACACATAATTGATTAGATAATAACCTTAAATACTTCATTTTCAATCTATTTGAAAATATATTTTTCATATATTTCATATATTTTCATATATTTGTTTCTCGTTAAAATACTGATTAAGATATTGAAAAGGGGAGAAGTTCGGTTTTTATTGCATATATCGACGTTTCAGCCGGATTAGAGCGGTTTTACGTGTACATCTTCCCTCGTTAATATAAACGGAAAATCAAGAATATTATAGTTAATTCTAATGAAAACACATTGTTTTTTATCATTTGTATTGGAAACAACATTGTCATATGTCTTTTCTTGGAACTAAATAATACGAAACCTCGCTCTATGATTTGAAGGTAAAATCCTCAAATATGGTAAAATAGTGACTTTTTCACGTTAATCATGTAGTTTGATATTACGCAAATATATTCATTTTTACCAAAATTTCGATACTATTTCATGTAGTATCACGATATGTGATTAGGCCTTCAAATTTCAGAATTTCGCATAATATTGCATTTTAAGCAAGTTTTCTTGCATTTTGTTTCGTACGAAAAATCATCGAATTTAGCAATATTTTGACGTTTATCATCCCCTTTTCCTTTATTTTATTTAAACAAAATATCATCGAATTAGGCAATATTTTGCCGTTTTTCCACTTTTTTGTGAATTTTTAGTCTATGGGTATTAATTCATTATATATACGATAAAAATGATGCAAACACATAATTGATTAGATAATAACCTAAAATACTTCATTTTCAATCAACTATTTGTTTCTCGTTTAAATACTGAGTAAGATATTGAAAAAGGGAGAAGTTCTGTTTTTATTGCATATATCGACGTTTAAGCCGGAATAGAGCGGTTTTAAGTGTACATCTTCCATCGGTAATATAAACGGAAAATCAGGAACATTTTAGTTAATTCTAATGAAAACACATTGATTTTTATCATTTGTATTGGAAACAACATTGTCATATGTCTTTTCTTGGATCTAAATAATACGAAACCTTGCTCTACGATTTGAAGTTAAATCCTCAAATATGGTTAAATAGTGACTTTTTTCACGTTTTTCATGTAATTTGATATTACGTAAATATATTCATTTTTACCAATATTTCGATACTATTTCATGTAGTATCACGATATGTGATTTGGCCTTCAAATCTCAGAATTTCGCATAATATTGCATTTTAAGCAAGTTTTCTTGCATTTTGTTTCGTACGAAAAATCATCAAATTTAGCAATATTTTGACGTTTATCATCTCCTTTTCCTTCAAGTGATTTAAACAAAATATCATCGAGTTAGGCAATATTTTTCCGTTTTCCACGTTTTTGTGAATTTTCCGTCCATGGGTATTAATTCATATAAATACGATAAAAATGATGCAAACACATAATTGATTAGATAATAACCTTAAATACTTCATTTTCAATCATCTATTTGTTTCTCGTTAAAATACTGAGTAAGATATTGAAAAGGGGAGAAGTTCGGTTTTTATTACATATATCGACGTTTCAGCCTGATTAGAGCGGTTTTACGTGTACATCTTCCCTTGTCAATATAAACGGAAAATCAAGAACATTATAGTTAATTCTAATGAAAACACATTGTTTTTTATCATTTGTATTGGAAACAACATTGTCATATGTCTTTTCTTGGAACTAAATAATACGAAACCTCGCTCTATGATTTGAAGGTAAAATCCTCAAATATGGTAAAATAGTGACTTTTCCACGTTAATCATGTAGTTTGATATTACGCACATATATTCATTTTTACCAATATTTCGATACTATTTCATGTAGTATCACGATATGTGATTTGGCCTTCAAATCTCAGAATTTCGCATAATATTGCATTTTAAGCAAATTTTCTTGCATTTTGTTTCGTACGAAAAATCATCGAATTTACCAATATTTTGACGTTTATCATCCCCTTTTCCTTTATGTGATTTAAATAAAATATCATCGAATTAGGCAATATTTTGCCGTTTTCCACGTTTTTGTGAATTTTCAGTCCATGGGTATTAATTCATATATATACGATAAAAATGATGCAAACACATAATTGATTAGATAATAACCTTAAATACTTCATTTTCAATCATCTATTTGTTTCTCGTTAAAATATGAGTAAGATATTGAAAAGGGGAGAAGTTCTGTTTTTGTTGCATATATCGACGTTTCAGCCTGATTAGAGCGGTTTTACGTGTACATCTTCCCTTGTCAATATAAACGGAAAATCAAGAACATTATAGTTAATTCTAATGAAAACACATTGTTTTTTATCATTTGTATTGGAAACAACATTGTCATATGTCTTTTCTTGGAACTAAATAATACGAAACCTCGCTCTATGATTTGAAGGTAAAATCCTCAAATATGGTAAAATAGTGACTTTTTCACGTTAATCATGTAGTTTGATATTACGCAAATATATTCATTTTTACCAAAATTTCGATACTATTTCATGTAGTATCACGATATGTGATTAGGCCTTCAAATCTCAGAATTTCGCATAATATTGCATTTTAAGCAAGTTTTCTTGCATTTTGTTTCGTACGAAAAATCATCGAATTTAGCAATATTTTGACGTTTATCATCCCCTTTTCCTTTATTTGATTTAAACAAAATATCATCGAATTAGGCAATATTTTGCCGTTTATCCACGTTTTTGTGAATTTTTAGTCTATGGGTATTAATTCATTATATATACGATAAAAATGATGCAAACACGTAATTGATTAGATAATAACCTAAAATCATTTTCAATCAACTATTTGTTTCTCGTTTAAATACTGAGTAAGATATTGAAAAGGGGAGAAGTTTTGTTTTTATTGCATATATCGACGTTTCAGCCGGAATAGAGCGGTTTTACGTGTACATCTTCCATCGGTAATATAAACGGAAAATCAGGAACATTTTAGTTAATTCTAATGAAAACACATTGATTTTTATCATTTGTATTGGAAACAACATTGTCATATGTCTTTTCTTGGATCTAAATAATACGAAACCTCGCTCTACGATTTGAAGTTAAAATCCTCAAATATGGTTAAATAGTGACTTTTTTCACGTTTTTCATGTAGTTTGATATTACGTAAATATATTCATTTTTACCAATATTTCGATACTATTTCATGTAGTATCACGATATGTGATTTGGCCTTCAAATCTCAGAATTTCGCATAATATTGCATTTTAAGCAAGTTTTCTTGCATTTTGTTTCGTACGAAAAATCATCAAATTTAGCAATATTTTGACGTTTATCATCTCCTTTTCCTTCAAGTGATTTAAACAAAATATCATCGAGTTAGGCAATATTTTTCCGTTTTCCACGTTTTTGTGAATTTTCCGTCCATGGGTATTAATTCATATATATACGATAAAAATGATGCAAACACATAATTGATTAGATAATAACCTTAAATACTTCATTTTCAATCATCTATTTGTTTCTCGTTAAAATACTGAGTAAAATATTGAAAAGGGGAGAAGTTCGGTTTTTATTGCATATATCGACGTTTCAGCCTGATTAGAGCGGTTTTACGTGTACATCTTCCCTTGTCAATATAAACGGAAAATCAAGAATATTATAGTTAATTCTAATGAAAACACATTGTTTTTTATCATTTGTATTGGAAACAACATTGTCATATGTCTTTTCTTGGAACTAAATAATACGAAACCTCGCTCTATGATTTGAAGGTAAAATCCTCAAATATGGTAAAATAGTGACTTTTCCACCTTAATCATGTAGTTTGATATTACGCACATATATTCATTTTTACCAATATTTCGATACTATTTCATGTAGTATCACGATATGTGATTTGGCCTTCAAATCTCAGAATTTCGCATAATATTGCATTTTAAGCAAATTTTCTCGCATTTTGTTTCGTACGAAAAATCATCGAATTTACCAATATTTTGACGTTTATCATCCCCTTTTCCTTTATGTGATTTAAATAAAATATCATCGAATTAGGCAATATTTTGCCGTTTTCCACGTTTTTGTGAATTTTCAGTCCATGGGTATTAATTCATATATATACGATAAAAATGATGCAAACACATAATTGATTAGATAATAACCTTAAATACTTCATTTTCAATCTATTTGAAAATATATTTTTCATATATTTCATATATTTTCATATATTTGTTTCTCGTTAAAATACTGATTAAGATATTGAAAAGGGGAGAAGTTTTGTTTTTATTGCATATATCGACGTTTCAGCCGGAATAGAGCGGTTTTACGTGTACATCTTCCATCGGTAATATAAACGGAAAATCAGGAACATTTTAGTTAATTCTAATGAAAACACATTGATTTTTATCATTTGTATTGGAAACAACATTGTCATATGTCTTTTCTTGGATCTAAATAATACGAAACCTCGCTCTACGATTTGAAGTTAAAATCCTCAAATATGGTTAAATAGTGACTTTTTTCACGTTTTTCATGTAGTTTGATATTACGTAAATATATTCATTTTTACCAATATTTCGATACTATTTCATGTAGTATCACGATATGTGATTTGGCCTTCAAATCTCAGAATTTCGCATAATATTGCATTTTAAGCAAGTTTTCTTGCATTTTGTTTCGTACGAAAAATCATCAAATTTAGCAATATTTTGACGTTTATCATCTCCTTTTCCTTCAAGTGATTTAAACAAAATATCATCGAGTTAGGCAATATTTTTCCGTTTTCCACGTTTTTGTGAATTTTCCGTCCATGGGTATTAATTCATATATATACGATAAAAATGATGCAAACACATAATTGATTAGATAATAACCTTAAATACTTCATTTTCAATCATCTATTTGTTTCTCGTTAAAATACTGAGTAAAATATTGAAAAGGGGAGAAGTTCGGTTTTTATTGCATATATCGACGTTTCAGCCTGATTAGAGCGGTTTTACGTGTACATCTTCCCTTGTCAATATAAACGGAAAATCAAGAATATTATAGTTAATTCTAATGAAAACACATTGTTTTTTATCATTTGTATTGGAAACAACATTGTCATATGTCTTTTCTTGGAACTAAATAATACGAAACCTCGCTCTATGATTTGAAGGTAAAATCCTCAAATATGGTAAAATAGTGACTTTTCCACCTTAATCATGTAGTTTGATATTACGCACATATATTCATTTTTACCAATATTTCGATACTATTTCATGTAGTATCACGATATGTGATTTGGCCTTCAAATCTCAGAATTTCGCATAATATTGCATTTTAAGCAAATTTTCTCGCATTTTGTTTCGTACGAAAAATCATCGAATTTACCAATATTTTGACGTTTATCATCCCCTTTTCCTTTATGTGATTTAAATAAAATATCATCGAATTAGGCAATATTTTGCCGTTTTCCACGTTTTTGTGAATTTTCAGTCCATGGGTATTAATTCATATATATACGATAAAAATGATGCAAACACATAATTGATTAGATAATAACCTTAAATACTTCATTTTCAATCTATTTGAAAATATATTTTTCATATATTTCATATATTTTCATATATTTGTTTCTCGTTAAAATACTGATTAAGATATTGAAAAGGGGAGAAGTTTTGTTTTTATTGCATATATCGACGTTTCAGCCGGAATAGAGCGGTTTTACGTGTACATCTTCCATCGGTAATATAAACGGAAAATCAGGAACATTTTAGTTAATTCTAATGAAAACACATTGATTTTTATCATTTGTATTGGAAACAACATTGTCATATGTCTTTTCTTGGATCTAAATAATACGAAACCTCGCTCTACGATTTGAAGTTAAAATCCTCAAATATGGTTAAATAGTGACTTTTTTCACGTTTTTCATGTAGTTTGATATTACGTAAATATATTCATTTTTACCAATATTTCGATACTATTTCATGTAGTATCACGATATGTGATTTGGCCTTCAAATCTCAGAATTTCGCATAATATTGCATTTTAAGCAAGTTTTTTTGCATTTTGTTTCGTACGAAAAATCATCAAATTTAGCAATATTTTGACGTTTATCATCTCCTTTTCCTTCAAGTGATTTAAACAAAATATCATCGAGTTAGGCAATATTTTTCCGTTTTCCACGTTTTTGTGAATTTTCCGTCCATGGGTATTAATTCATATATATACGATAAAAATGATGCAAACACATAATTGATTAGATAATAACCTTAAATACTTCATTTTCAATCTATTTGAAAATATATTTTTCATATATTTCATATATTTTCATATATTTGTTTCTCGTTAAAATACTGATTAAGATATTGAAAAGGGGAGAAGTTCGGTTTTTATTGCATATATCGACGTTTCAGCCTGATTAGAGCGGTTTTACGTGTACATCTTCCCTTGTCAATATAAACGGAAAATCAAGAATATTATAGTTAATTCTAATGAAAACACATTGTTTTTTATCATTTGTATTGGAAACAACATTGTCATATGTCTTTTCTTGGAACTAAATAATACGAAACCTCGCTCTATGATTTGAAGGTAAAATCCTCAAATATGGTAAAATAGTGACTTTTCCACGTTAATCATGTAGTTTGATATTACGCACATATATTCATTTTTACCAATATTTCGATACTATTTCATGTAGTATCACGATATGTGATTTGGCCTTCAAATCTTAGAATTTCGCATAATATTGCATTTTAAGCAAATTTTCTCGCATTTTGTTTCGTACGAAAAATCATCGAATTTACCAATATTTTGACGTTTATCATCCCCTTTTCCTTTATGTGATTTAAATAAAATATCATCGAATTAGGCAATATTTTGCCGTTTTCCACGTTTTTGTGAATTTTCAGTCCATGGGTATTAATTCATATATATACGATAAAAATGATGCAAACACATAATTGATTAGATAATAACCTTAAATACTTCATTTTCAATCTATTTGAAAATATATTTTTCATATATTTCATATATTTTCATATATTTGTTTCTCGTTAAAATACTGATTAAGATATTTAAAAGGAGAGAAGTTCGGTTTTTATTGCATATATCGACGTTTCAGCCGGATTTGAGCGGATTTACGTGTACATCTTCCCTCGTTAATATAAACGGAAAATCAAGAACATTATAGTTAATTCTAATGAAAACACATTGTTTTTTATCATTTGTATTGGAAACAACATTGTCATATGTCTTTTCTTGGAACTAAATAATACGAAACCTCGCTCTATGATTTGAAGGTAAAATCCTCAAATATGGTAAAATAGTGACTTTTTCACGTTAATCATGTAGTTTGATATTACGCAAATATATTCATTTTTACCAATATTTCGATACTATTTCATGTAGTATCACGATATGTGATTTGGCCTTCAAATCTCAGAATTTCGCATAATATTGCATTTTAAGCAAGTTTTCTTGCATTTTGTTTCGTACGAAAAATCATCGAATTTAGCAATATTTTGACGTTTATCATCCGCTTTTCCTTCACGTGATTTAAACAAAATATCATCGAATTAGGCAATATTTTGCCGTTTTCCACGTTTTTGTGAATTTTCAGTCCATGGGTATTACTTCTTATATATACGATAAAAATGATGCAAACACATAATTGATTAGATAATAACCTTAAATACTTAATTTTCAATCATCTATTTGTTTCTCGTTAAAATACTGAGTAAGATATTGAAAAGGGGAGAAGTTCGGTTTTTATTGCATATATCGACGTTTCAGCCGGATTAGAGCGGTTTTACATGTACATCTTCCCTCGTTAATATAAACGGAAAATCAAGAACATTATAGTTAATTCTAATGAAAACACATTGATTTTTATCATTTGTATTGGAAACAACATTGTCATATGTCTTTTCTTGGATCTAAATAATACGAAACCTCGCTCTATGATTTGGAGTTAAAATCCTCAAATATAGTTAAATAGTGACTTTTTCACGTTTTTCATGTAGTTTGATATTACGTAAATATATTCATTTTTACCAATATTTCGATACTATTTCATGTAGTATCACGATATGTGATTTGGCCTTCAAATCTCAGAATTTCGCATAATATTGCATTTTAAGCAAGTTTTCTTGTATTTTGTTTCGTACGAAAAATCATCAAATTTAACAATATTTTGACGTTTATCATCTCCTTTTCCTTCATGTGATTTAAACAAAATGTCATCGAGTTAGGCAATATTTTTCCGTTTTCCACGTTTTTGTGAATTTTCCATCCATGGGTATTAATTCATATATATACGATAAAAATGATGCAAACACATAATTGATTAGATAATAACCTTAAATACTTCATTTTCAATCATCTATTTGTTTCTCGTTAAAATACTGAGTAAGATATTGAAAAGGGGAGAAGTTTGGTTTTTATTGCATATATCGACGTTTCAGCCGGATTAGAGCGGTTTTACATGTACATCTTCCCTCGTTAATATAAACGGAAAATCAAGAACATTATAGTTAATTCTAATGAAAACACATTGGTTTTTATCATTTGTATTGGAAACAACATTGTCATATGTCTTTTCTTGGATCTAAATAATACGAAACCTCGCTCTATGATTTGGAGTTAAAATCCTCAAATATAGTTAAATAGTGACTTTTTCACGTTTTTCATGTAGTTTGATATTACGTAAATATATTCATTTTTACCAATATTTCGATACTATTTCATGTAGTATCACGATATGTGATTTGGCCTTCAAATCTCAGAATTTCGCATAATATTGCATTTTAAGCAAGTTTTCTTGTATTTTGTTTCGTACGAAAAATCATCAAATTTAACAATATTTTGACGTTTATCATCTCCTTTTCCTTCATGTGATTTAAACAAAATATCATCGAGTTAGGCAATATTTTTCCGTTTTCCACGTTTTTGTGAATTTTCCGTCCATGGGTATTAATTCATATATATATATATACGATAAAAATGATGCAAACACATAATTGATTAGATAATAACCTTAAATACTTCATTTTCAATCATCTATTTGTTTCTCGTTAAAATACTGAGTAAGATATTGAAAAGGGGAGAAGTTTGGTTTTTATTGCATATATCGACGTTTCAGCCGGATTAGAGCGGTTTTACGTGTACATCTTCCCTTGTTAATATAAACGGAAAATCAAGAACATTATAGTTAATTCTAATGAAAACACATTGTTTTTCATCATTTGTATTGGAAACAACATTGTCATATGTCTTTTCTTGGAACTAAATAATACGAAACCTCGCTCTATGATTTGAAGGTAAAATCCTCAAATATGGTAAAATAGTGACTTTTCCACGTTAATCATGTAGTTTGATATTACGCACATATATTCATTTTTACCAATATTTCGATACTATTTCATGTAGTATCACGATATGTGATTCGGCCTTCAAATCTCAGAATTTCGCATAATATTGCATTTTAAGCAAATTTTCTTGCATTTTGTTTCGCACGAAAAATCATCGAATTTACCAATATTTTGACGTTTATCATCCCCCTTTTCCTTCATGTGATTTAAATAAAATATCATCGAATTAGGCAATATTTTGCCGTTTTCCACGTTTTTGTGAATATTCAGTCCATGGGTATTAATTCATATATATACGATAAAAATGATGCAAACACATAATTGATTAGATAATAACCTTAAATACTTCATTTTCAATCTATTTGAAAATATATTTTTCATATATTTCATATATTTTCATATATTTGTTTCTCGTTAAAATACTGATTAAGATATTGAAAAGGGGAGAAGTTCGGTTTTTATTGCATATATCGACGTTTCAGCCGGATTAGAGCGGTTTTACGTGTACATCTTCCCTCGTTAATATAAACGGAAAATCAAGAATATTATAGTTAATTCTAATGAAAACACATTGTTTTTTATCATTTGTATTGGAAACAACATTGTCATATGTCTTTTCTTGGAACTAAATAATACGAAACCTCGCTCTATGATTTGAAGGTAAAATCCTCAAATATGGTAAAATAGTGACTTTTTCACGTTAATCATGTAGTTTGATATTACGCAAATATATTCATTTTTACCAAAATTTCGATACTATTTCATGTAGTATCACGATATGTGATTCGGCCTTCAAATCTCAGAATTTCGCATAATATTGCATTTTAAGCAAATTTTCTTGCATTTTGTTTCGTACGAAAAATCATCGAATTTACCAAAATTTTGACGTTTATCATCCCCCTTTTCCTTCATGTGATTTAAATAAAATATCATCGAATTAGGCAATATTTTGCCGTTTTCCACGTTTTTGTGAATATTCAGTCCATGGGAATTAATTCATATATATACGATAAAAATGATGCAAACACATAATTGATTAGATAATAACCTTAAATACTTCATTTTCAATCTATTTGAAAATATATTTTTCATATATTTCATATATTTTCATATATTTGTTTCTCGTTAAAATACTGATTAAGATATTGAAAAGGGGAGAAGTTCGGTTTTTATTGCATATATCGACGTTTCAGCCGGATTAGAGCGGTTTTACGTGTACATCTTCCCTCGTTAATATAAACGGAAAATCAAGAATATTATAGTTAATTCTAATGAAAACACATTGTTTTTTATCATTTGTATTGGAAACAACATTGTCATATGTCTTTTCTTGGAACTAAATAATACGAAACCTCGCTCTATGATTTGAAGGTAAAATCCTCAAATATGGTAAAATAGTGACTTTTTCACGTTAATCATGTAGTTTGATATTACGCAAATATATTCATTTTTACCAAAATTTCGATACTATTTCATGTAGTATCACGATATGTGATTAGGCCTTCAAATCTCAGAATTTCGCATAATATTGCATTTTAAGCAAGTTTTCTTGCATTTTGTTTCGTACGAAAAATCATCGAATTTAGCAATATTTTGACGTTTATCATCCCCTTTTCCTTTATTTTATTTAAACAAAATATCATCGAATTAGGCAATATTTTGCCGTTTTTCCACGTTTTTGTGAATTTTTAGTCTATGGGTATTAATTCATTATATATACGATAAAAATGATGCAAACACATAATTGATTAGATAATAACCTAAAATACTTCATTTTCAATCAACTATTTGTTTCTCGTTAAAATACTGATTAAGATATTGAAAAGGGGAGAAGTTCTGTTTTTATTGCATATATCGACGTTTCAGCCGGAATAGAGCGGTTTTACGTGTACATCTTCCATCGGTAATATAAACGGAAAATCAGGAACATTTTAGTTAATTCTAATGAAAACACATTGATTTTTATCATTTGTATTGGAAACAACATTGTCATATGTCTTTTCTTGGATCTAAATAATACGAAACCTCGCTCTATGATTTGAAGTTAAAATCCTCAAATATGGTTAAATAGTGACTTTTTTCACGTTTTTCATGTAGTTTGATATTACGTAAATATATTCATTTTTACCAATATTTCGATACTATTTCATGTAGTATCACGATATGTGATTTGGCCTTCAAATCTCAGAATTTCGCATAATATTGCATTTTAAGCAAGTTTTCTTGCATTTTGTTTCGTACGAAAAATCATTAAATTTAGCCTTATTTTGACGTTTATCATCTCCTTTTCCTTCATGTGATTTAAACAAAATATCATCGAGTTAGGAAAATATTTTTCCGTTTTCCACGTTTTTGTGAATTTTCCGTCCATGGGTATTAATTCATACATATACGATAAAAATGATGCAAACACATAATTTATTAGATAATAACCTTAAATACTTCATTTTCAATCATCTATTTGTTTCTCGTTAAAGTACTGAGTAAGATATTGAAAAGGGGAGAAGTTCGGTTTTTATTGCATATATCGACGTTTCAGCCGGATTAGAGCGGTTTTACGTGTACATCTTCCCTCGTTAATATAAACGGAAAATCAAGAACATTATAGTTAATTCTAATGAAAACACATTGTTTTTTATCATTTGTATTGGAAACAACATTGTCATATGTCTTTTCTTGGAACTAAATAATACGAAACCTCGCTCTATGATTTGAAGTTAGAATCCTCATATAAAATTAAATAGTGACTTTTTTCACGTTTTTCATGTAGTTTGATATTACGCACATATATTCATTTTTACCAATATTTCGATACTATTTCATGTAGTATCACGATATGGGATTTGGCCTTCAAATCTCAGAATTTCGCATAATATTGCATTTTAAGCAAATTTTCTTGCATTTTGTTTCGTACGAAAAATCATCGAATTTACCAATATTTCGACGTTTATCATCCCCTTTTCCTTCATGTGATTTAAATAAAATATCATCGAATTAGGCAATATTTTGCCGTTTTCCACGTTTTTGTGAATTTTCAGTCCATGGGTATTAATTCATATATATACGATAAAAATGATGCAAACACATAATTTATTAGATAATAACCTTAAATACTTCATTTTCAATCTATTTGAAAATATATTTTTCATATATTTCATATATTTTCATATATTTGTTTCTCGTTAAAATACTGATTAAGATATTGAAAAGGGGAGAAGTTCGGTTTTTATTGCATATATCGACGTTTCAGCCGGATTAGAGCGGTTTTACGTGTACATCTTCCCTCGTTAATATAAACGCAAAATCAAGAATATTATAGTTAATTCTAATGAAAACACATTGTTTTTTATCATTTGTATTGGAAACAACATTGTCATATGTCTTTTCTTGGAACTAAATAATACGAAACCTCGCTCTATGATTTGAAGGTAAAATCCTCAAATATGGTAAAATAGTGACTTTTTCACGTTAATCATGTAGTTTGATATTACGCAAATATATTCATTTTTACCAAAATTTCGATACTATTTCATGTAGTATACGATATGTGATTAGGCCTTCAAATCTCAGAATTTCGCATAATATTGCATTTTAAGCAAGTTTTCTTGCATTTTGTTTCGTACGAAAAATCATTAAATTTAGCAATATTTTGACGTTTATCATCTCCTTTTCCTTCATGTGATTTAAACAAAATATCATCGAGTTAGGCAATATTTTTCCGTTTTCCACGTTTTTGTGAATTTTCCGTCCATGGGTATTAATTCATACATATACGATAAAATGATGCAAACACATAATTTATTAGATAATAACCTTAAATACTTCATTTTCAATCATCTATTTGTTTCTCGTTAAAGTACTGAGTAAGATATTGAAAAGGGGAGAAGTTCGGTTTTTATTGCATATATCGACGTTTCAGCCGGATTAGAGCGGTTTTACGTGTACATCTTCCCTCGTTAATATAAACGGAAAATCAAGAACATTATAGTTAATTCTAATGAAAACACATTGTTTTTTATCATTTGTATTGGAAACAACATTGTCATATGTCTTTTCTTGGAACTAAATAATACGAAACCTCGCTCTATGATTTGAAGTTAGAATCCTCATATATGGTTAAATAGTGACTTTTTTCACGTTTTTCATGTAGTTTGATACTACGCACATATATTCATTTTTACCAATATTTCGATACTATTTCATGTAGTATCACGATATGTGATTTGGCCTTCAAATCTCAGAATTTCGCATAATATTGCATTTTAAGCAAATTTTCTTGCATTTTGTTTCGTACGAAAAATCATCGAATTTACCAATATTTCGACGTTTATCATCCCCTTTTCCTTCATGTGATTTAAATAAAATATCATCGAATTAGGCAATATTTTGCCGTTTTCCACGTTTTTGTGAATTTTCAGTCCATGGGTATTAATTCATATATATACGATAAAAATGATGCAAACACATAATTGATTAGATAATAACCTTAAATACTTCATTTTCAATCTATTTGAAAATATATTTTTCATATATTTCATATATTTTCATATATTTGTTTCTCGTTAAAATACTGATTAAGATATTGAAAAGGGGAGAAGTTCGGTTTTTATTGCATATATCGACGTTTCAGCCGGATTAGAGCGGTTTTACGTGTACATCTTCCCTCGTTAATATAAACGGAAAATCAAGAATATTATAGTTAATTCTAATGAAAACACATTGTTTTTTATCATTTGTATTGGAAACAACATTGTCATATGTCTTTTCTTGGAACTAAATAATACGAAACCTCGCTCTATGATTTGAAGGTAAAATCCTCAAATATGGTAAAATAGTGACTTTTTCACGTTAATCATGTAGTTTGATATTACGCAAATATATTCATTTTTACCAAAATTTCGATACTATTTCATGTAGTATCACGATATGTGATTAGGCCTTCAAATCTCAGAATTTCGCATAATATTGCATTTTAAGCAAGTTTTCTTGCATTTTGTTTCGTACGAAAAATCATCGAATTTAGCAATATTTTGACGTTTATCATCCCCTTTTCCTTTATTTTATTTAAACAAAATATCATCGAATTAGGCAATATTTTGCCGTTTTTCCACGTTTTTGTGAATTTTTAGTCTATGGGTATTAATTCATTATATATACGATAAAAATGATGCAAACACATAATTGATTAGATAATAACCTAAAATACTTCATTTTCAATCAACTATTTGTTTCTCGTTAAAATACTGATTAAGATATTGAAAAGGGGAGAAGTTCTGTTTTTATTGCATATATCGACGTTTCAGCCGGAATAGAGCGGTTTTACGTGTACATCTTCCATCGGTAATATAAACGGAAAATCAGGAACATTTTAGTTAATTCTAATGAAAACACATTGATTTTTATCATTTGTATTGGAAACAACATTGTCATATGTCTTTTCTTGGATCTAAATAATACGAAACCTCGCTCTATGATTTGAAGTTAAAATCCTCAAATATGGTTAAATAGTGACTTTTTTCACGTTTTTCATGTAGTTTGATATTACGTAAATATATTCATTTTTACCAATATTTCGATACTATTTCATGTAGTATCACGATATGTGATTTGGCCTTCAAATCTCAGAATTTCGCATAATATTGCATTTTAAGCAAGTTTTCTTGCATTTTGTTTCGTACGAAAAATCATTAAATTTAGCCTTATTTTGACGTTTATCATCTCCTTTTCCTTCATGTGATTTAAACAAAATATCATCGAGTTAGGCAATATTTTTCCGTTTTCCACGTTTTTGTGAATTTTCCGTCCATGGGTATTAATTCATACATATACGATAAAAATGATGCAAACACATAATTTATTAGATAATAACCTTAAATACTTCATTTTCAATCATCTATTTGTTTCTCGTTAAAGTACTGAGTAAGATATTGAAAAGGGGAGAAGTTCGGTTTTTATTGCATATATCGACGTTTCAGCCGGATTAGAGCAGTTTTACGTGTACATCTTCCCTCGTTAATATAAACGGAAAATCAAGAACATTATAGTTAATTCTAATGAAAACACATTGTTTTTTATCATTTGTATTGGAAACAACATTGTCATATGTCTTTTCTTGGAACTAAATAATACGAAACCTCGCTCTATGATTTGAAGTTAGAATCCTCATATATAATTAAATAGTGACTTTTTTCACGTTTTTCATGTAGTTTGATATTACGCACATATATTCATTTTTACCAATATTTCGATACTATTTCATGTAGTATCACGATATGGGATTTGGCCTTCAAATCTCAGAATTTCGCATAATATTGCATTTTAAGCAAATTTTCTTGCATTTTGTTTCGTACGAAAAATCATCGAATTTACCAATATTTCGACGTTTATCATCCCCTTTTCCTTCATGTGATTTAAATAAAATATCATCGAATTAGGCAATATTTTGCCGTTTTCCACGTTTTTGTGAATTTTCAGTCCATGGGTATTAATTCATATATACGATAAAAATGATGCAAACACATAATTTATTAGATAATAACCTTAAATACTTCATTTTCAATCTATTTGAAAATATATTTTTCATATATTTCATATATTTTCATATATTTGTTTCTCGTTAAAATACTGATTAAGATATTGAAAAGGGGAGAAGTTCGGTTTTTATTGCATATATCGACGTTTCAGCCGGATTAGAGCGGTTTTACGTGTACATCTTCCCTCGTTAATATAAACGCAAAATCAAGAATATTATAGTTAATTCTAATGAAAACACATTGTTTTTTATCATTTGTATTGGAAACAACATTGTCATATGTCTTTTCTTGGAACTAAATAATACGAAACCTCGCTCTATGATTTGAAGGTAAAATCCTCAAATATGGTAAAATAGTGACTTTTTCACGTTAATCATGTAGTTTGATATTACGCAAATATATTCATTTTTACCAAAATTTCGATACTATTTCATGTAGTATACGATATGTGATTAGGCCTTCAAATCTCAGAATTTCGCATAATATTGCATTTTAAGCAAGTTTTCTTGCATTTTGTTTCCTGCGAAAAATCATTAAATTTAGCAATATTTTGACGTTTATCATCTCCTTTTCCTTCATGTGATTTAAACAAAATATCATCGAGTTAGGCAATATTTTTCCGTTTTCCACGTTTTTGTGAATTTTCCGTCCATGGGTATTAATTCATACATATACGATAAAATGATGCAAACACATAATTTATTAGATAATAACCTTAAATACTTCATTTTCAATCATCTATTTGTTTCTCGTTAAAGTACTGAGTAAGATATTGAAAAGGGGAGAAGTTCGGTTTTTATTGCATATATCGACGTTTCAGCCGGATTAGAGCGGTTTTACGTGTACATCTTCCCTCGTTAATATAAACGGAAAATCAAGAACATTATAGTTAATTCTAATGAAAACACATTGTTTTTTATCATTTGTATTGGAAACAACATTGTCATATGTCTTTTCTTGGAACTAAATAATACGAAACCTCGCTCTATGATTTGAAGTTAGAATCCTCATATATGGTTAAATAGTGACTTTTTTCACGTTTTTCATGTAGTTTGATACTACGCACATATATTCATTTTTACCAATATTTCGATACTATTTCATGTAGTATCACGATATGTGATTTGGCCTTCAAATCTCAGAATTTCGCATAATATTGCATTTTAAGCAAATTTTCTTGCATTTTGTTTCGTACGAAAAATCATCGAATTTACCAATATTTCGACGTTTATCATCCCCTTTTCCTTCATGTGATTTAAATAAAATATCATCGAATTAGGCAATATTTTGCCGTTTTCCACGTTTTTGTGAATTTTCAGTCCATGGGTATTAATTCATATATATACGATAAAAATGATGCAAACACATAATTGATTAGATAATAACCTTAAATACTTCATTTTCAATCTATTTGAAAATATATTTTTCATATATTTCATATATTTTCATATATTTGTTTCTCGTTAAAATATTGATTAAGATATTGAAAAGGGGAGAAGTTCGGTTTTTATTGCATATATCGACGTTTCAGCCGGATTAGAGCGGTTTTACGTGTACATCTTCCCTCGTTAATATAAACGGAAAATCAAGAATATTATAGTTAATTCTAATGAAAACACATTGTTTTTTATCATTTGTATTGGAAACAACATTGTCATATGTCTTTTCTTGGAACTAAATAATACGAAACCTCGCTCTATGATTTGAAGGTAAAATCCTCAAATATGGTAAAATAGTGACTTTTTCACGTTAATCATGTAGTTTGATATTACGCAAATATATTCATTTTTACCAAAATTTCGATACTATTTCATGTAGTATCACGATATGTGATTAGGCCTTCAAATCTCAGAATTTCGCATAATATTGCATTTTAAGCAAGTTTTCTTGCATTTTGTTTCGTACGAAAAATCATCGAATTTAGCAATATTTTGACGTTTATCATCCCCTTTTCCTTTATTTGATTTAAACAAAATATCATCGAATTAGGCAATATTTTGCCGTTTTTCCACGTTTTTGTGAATTTTTAGTCTATGGGTATTAATTCATTATATATACGATAAAAATGATGCAAACACATAATTAATTAGATAATAACCTAAAATACTTCATTTTCAATCAACTATTTGTTTCTCGTTTAAATACTGAGTAAGATATTGAAAAGGGGAGAAGTTCTGTTTTTATTGCATATATCGACGTTTCAGCCGGAAAAGAGCGGTTTTACGTGTACATCTTCCATCGGTAATATAAACGGAAAATCAGGAACATTTTAGTTAATTCTAATGAAAACACATTGATTTTTATCATTTGTATTGGAAACAACATTGTCATATGTCTTTTCTTGGATCTAAATAATACGAAACCTCGCTCTACGATTTGAAGTTAAAATCCTCAAACATGGTTAAATAGTGACTTTTTTCACGTTTTTCATGTAGTTTGATATTACGTAAATATATTCATATTTACCAATATTTCGATACTATTTCATGTAGTATCACGATATGTGATTTGGCCTTCAAATCTCAGAATTTCGCATAATATTGCATTTTAAGCAAGTTTTCTTGCATTTTGTTTCGTACGAAAAATCATCAAATTTAGCAATATTTTGACGTTTATCATCTCCTTTTCCTTCAAGTGATTTAAACAAAATATCATCGAGTTAGGCAATATTTTTCCGTTTTCCACGTTTTTGTGAATTTTCCGTCCATGGGTATTAATTCATATATATACGATAAAAATGATGCAAACACATAATTGATTAGATAATAACCTTAAATACTTCATTTTCAATCATCTATTTGTTTCTCGTTAAAATATGAGTAAGATATTGAAAAGGGGAGAAGTTCGGTTTTTATTGCATATATCGACGTTTCAGCCTGATTAGAGCGGTTTTACGTGTACATCTTCCAGTGTCAATATAAACGGAAAATCAAGAACATTATAGTTAATTCTAATGAAAACACATTGTTTTTTATCATTTGTATTGGAAACAACATTGTCATATGTCTTTTCTTGGAACTAAATAATACGAAACCTCGCTCTATAATTTGAAGGTAAAATCCTCAAATATGGTAAAATAGTGACTTTTTCACGTTAATCATGTAGTTTGATATTACGCAAATATATTCATTTTTACCAAAATTTCGATACTATTTCATGTAGTATCACGATATGTGATTAGGCCTTCAAATCTCAGAATTTCGCATAATATTGCATTTTAAGCAAGTTTTCTTGCATTTTGTTTCGTACGAAAAATCATCGAATTTAGCAATATTTTGACGTTTATCATCCCCTTTTCCTTTATATGATTTAAACAAAATATCATCGAATTAGGCAATATTTTGCCGTTTTTCCACGTTGTTGTGAATTTTTAGTCTATGGGTATTAATTCATTATATATACGATAAAAATGATGCAAACACATAATTGATTAGATAATAACCTAAAATACTTCATTTTCAATCAACTATTTGTTTCTCGTTTAAATACTGAGTAAGATATTGAAAAGGGGAGAAGTTCTGTTTTTATTGCATATATCGACGTTTCACCCGGAATAGAGCGGTTTTACGTGTACATCTTCCATCGGTAATATAAACGGAAAATCAGGAACATTTTAGTTAATTCTAATGAAAACACATTGATTTTTATCATTTGTATTGGAAACAACATTGTCATATGTCTTTTCTTGGATCTAAATAATACGAAACCTCGCTCTACGATTTGCAGTTAAAATCCTCAAATATGGTTAAATAGTGCCTTTTTTCACGTTTTTCATGTAGTTTGATATTACGTAAATATATTCATTTTTACCAATATTTCGATACTATTTCATGTAGTATCACGATATGTGATTTGGCCTTCAAATCTCAGAATTTCGCATAATATTGCATTTTAAGCAAGTTTTCTTGCATTTTGTTTCGTACGAAAAATCATCAAATTTAGCAATATTTTGACGTTTATCATCTCCTTTTCCTTCAAGTGATTTAAACAAAATATCATCGAGTTAGGCAATATTTTTCCGTTTTCTACGTTTTTGTGAATTTTCCGTCCATGGGTATTAATTCATATATATACGATAAAAATGATGCAAACACATAATTGATTAGATAATAACCTTAAATACTTCATTTTCAATCATCTACTTGTTTCTCGTTAAAATACTGAGTAAGATATTGAAAAGGGGAGAAGTTCGGTTTTTATTGCATTTATCGACGTTTCAGCCTGATTAGAGCGGTTTTACGTGTACATCTTCCCTTGTCAATATAAACGGAAAATCAAGAACATTATAGTTAATTCTAATGAAAACACATTGTTTTTTATCATTTGTATTGGAAACAACATTGTCATATGTCTTTTCTTGGATCTAAATAATACGAAACCTCGCTCTACGATTTGAAGTTAAAATCCTCAAATATGGTTAAATAGTGCCTTTTTTCACGTTTTTCATGTAGTTTGATATTACGTAAATATATTCATTTTTACCAATATTTCGATACTATTTCATGTAGTATCACGATATGTGATTTGGCCTTCAAATCTCAGAATTTCGCATAATATTGCATTTTAAGCAAGTTTTCTTGCATTTTGTTTCGTACGAAAAATCATCAAATTTAGCAATATTTTGACGTTTATCATCTCCTTTTCCTTCAAGTGATTTAAACAAAATATCATCGAGTTAGGCAATATTTTTCCGTTTTCCACGTTTTTGTGAATTTTCCGTCCATGGGTATTAATTCATATATATACGATAAAAATGATGCAAACACATAATTGATTAGATAATAACCTTAAATACTTCATTTTCAATCATTTATTTGTTTCTCGTTAAAATACTGAGTAAGATATTGAAAAGGGGAGAAGTTCGGTTTTTATTGCATTTATCGACGTTTCAGCCTGATTAGAGCGGTTTTACGTGTACATCTTCCCTTGTCAATATAAACGGAAAATCAAGAACATTATAGTTAATTCTAATGAAAACACATTGTTTTTTATCATTTGTATTGCAAACAACATTGTCATATGTCTTTTCTTGGAACTAAATAATACGAAACCTCGCTCTATGATTTGAAGGTAAAATCCTCAAATATGGTAAAATAGTGACTTTTCCACGTTCATCATGTAGTTTGATATTACGCACATATATTCATTTTTACCAATATTTCGATACTATTTCATGTAGTATCACGATATGTGATTTGGCCTTCAAATCTCAGAATTTCGCATAATATTGCATTTTAAGCAAGTTTTCTTGCATTGTGTTTCGTACGAAAAATCATCGAATTTAGCAATATTTTGACGTTTATCATCCCCTTTTCCTTCATGTGATTTAAATAAAATATCATCGAATTAGGCAATATTTTGCCGTTTTCCACGTTTTTGTGAATTTTCAGTACAAGGGTATTAATTCATATATATACGATAAAAATGATGCAAACACATAATTGATTAGATAATAACCTTAAATACTTAATTTTCAATCTATTTGAAAATATATTTTTCATATATTTCATATATTTTCATATATTTGTTTCTCGTTAAAATACTGATTAAGATATTGAAAAGGGAAGAAGTTCGGTTTTTATTGCATATATCGACGTTTCAGCCGGATTAGAGCGGTTTTACGTGTACATCTTCCCTCGTTAATATAAACGGAAAATCAAGAACATTATAGTTAATTCTAATGAAAACACATTGATTTTTATCATTTGTATTGGAAACAACATTGTCATATGTCTTTTCTTGGATCTAAATAATACGAAACCTCGCTCTATGATTTGGAGTTAAAATCCTCAAATATGGTTAAATAGTGACTTTTTCACGTTTTTCATGTAGTTTGATATTACGTAAATATATTCATTTTTACCAATATTTCGATACTATTTCATGCAGTATCACGATATGTGATTTGGCCTTCAAATCTCAGAATTTCGCATAATATTGCATTTTAAGCAAGTTTTCTTGCATTTTGTTTCGTACGAAAAATCATTAAATTTAGCAATATTTTGACGTTTATCATCTCCTTTTCCTTCATGTGATTTAAACAAAATATCATCGAGTTAGGCAATATTTTTCCGTTTTCCACGTTTTTGTGAATTTTCCGTCCGTGGGTATTAATTCATATATATACGATAAAAATGATGCAAACACATAATTTATTAGATAATAACCTTAAATACTTCATTTTCAATCATCTATTTGTTTCTCGTTAAAATACTGAGTAAGATATTGAAAAGGGGAGAAGTTCGGTTTTTATTGCATATATCGACGTTTCAGCCGGATTAGAGCGGTTTTACGTGTACATCTTCCCTCGTTAATATAAACGGAAAATCAAGAACATTATAGTTAATTCTAATGAAAACACATTGTTTTTTATCATTTGTATTGGAAACAACATTGTCATATGTCTTTTCTTGGAACTAAATAATACGAAACCTCGCTCTGTGATTTGAAGTTAGAATCCTCATATATGGTTAAATATTGACTTTTTTCTCGTTTTTCATGTAGTTTGATATTACGTAAATATATTCATTTTTACCAATATTTCGATACTATTTCATGTAGTATCACGATATGTGATTTGGCCTTCAAATCTCAGAATTTCTCATAATATTGCATTTTAAGCAAGTTTTCTTGCATTTTGTTTCGTACGAAAAATCATCGAATTTAGCAATATTTTGACGTTCATCATCCCCTTTTCCTTCATGTGATTTAAACTTCATGTGATATCATCGAATTAGGCAATATTTTGCCGTTTTCCACGTTTTTGTGAATTTTCAGTCCATGGGTATTACTTCATATATATACGATAAAAATGATGCAAACACATAATTGATTAGATAATAACCTTAAATACTTAATTTTCAATCATCTATTTGTTTCTCGTTTATATACTGAGTAAGATATTGAAAAGGGCAGAAGTTCTGTTTTTATTGCATATATCGACGTTTCAACCGGAATAGAGCGGTTTTACGTGTACATCTTCCATCGGTAATATAAACGGAAAATCAGGAACATTTTAGTTAATTCTAATGAAAACACATTGATTTTTATCATTTGTATTGGAAACAACATTGTCATATGTCTTTTCTTGGATCTAAATAATACGAAACCTCGCTCTTCGATTTGAAGTTAAAATCCTCAAATATGGTTAAATAGTGACTTTTTCACGTTTTTCATGTAGTTTGATATTACGTAAATATATTCATTTTTACCAATATTTCGATACTATTTCATGTAGTATCACGATATGTGATTTGGCCTTTAAATCTCAGAATTTCGCATAATATTGCATTTTAAGCAAGTTTTCTTGCATTTTGTTTCGTACGAAAAATCATCAAATTTAGCAATATTTTGACGTTTATCATCTCCTTTTCCTTGAAGTGATTTAAACAAAATATCATCGCGTTAGGCAATATTTTTCCGTTTTCCACGTTTTTGTGAATTTTCCGTCCATGGGTATTAATTCATATATATACGATAAAAATGATGCAAACACATAATTGATTAGATAATAACCTTAAATACTTCATTTTCAATCATCTATTTGTTTCTCCTAAAAATACTGAGAAAGATATTGAAAAGGGGAGAAGTTCGGTTTTTATTGCATATATCGACGTTTCAGCCTGATTAGAGCGGTTTTACGTGTACATCTTCCCTTGTCAATGTAAACGGAAAATCAAGAACATTATAGTTAATTCTAATGAAAACACATTGTTTTTTATCATTTGTATTGGAAACAACATTGTCATATGTCTTTTCTTGGATCTAAATAATACGAAACCTCGCTCTATGATTTGAAGGTAAAATCCTCAAATATGGTAAAATAGTGACTTTTCCACGTGCATCATGTAGTTTGATATTACGCACATATATTCATTTTTACCAATATTTCGATACTATTTCATGTAGTATCACGATATGTGATTTGGCCTTCAAATCTCAGAATTTCTCATCATATTGCATTTTAAGCAAGTTTTCTTGCATTTTGTTTCGTACGAAAAATCATCGATTTTAGCAATATTTTGACGTTCATCATCCCCTTTTCCTGTATGTGATTTAAACAAAATATCATCGAATTAGGCAATATTTTGCCGTTTTCCACGTTTTTGTGAATTTTCAGTCCATGGGTATTACTTCATATATATACGATAAAAATGATGCAAACACATAATTGATTAGATAATAACCTTAAATACTTAATTTTCAATCATCTATTTGTTTCTCGTTAAAATACTGAGTAAGATATTGAAAAGGGGAGAATTTCGGTTTTTATTGCATATATCGACGTTTCAGCCGGATTAGAGCGGTTTTACATGTACATCTTCCCTCGTTAATATAAACGGAAAATCAAGAACATTATAGTTAATTCTAATGAAAACACATTGATTTTTATCATTTGTATTGGAAACAACATTGTCATATGTCTTTTCTTTGATCTAAATAATACGAAACCTCGCTCTATGATTTGGAGTTAAAATCCTCAAATATGGTTAAATAGTGACTTTTATACGTTTTTCATGTAGTTTGATATTACGTAAATATATTCATTTTTACCAATATTTCGATACTATTTCATGTAGTATCACGATATGTGATTTGGCCTTCAAATCTCAGAATTTCGCATAATATTGCATTTTAAGCAAGTTTTCTTGCATTTTGTTTCGTACGAAAAATCATCAAATTTAACAATATTTTGACGTTTATCATCTCCTTTTCCTTCATGTGATTTAAACAAAATATCATCGAGTTAGGCAATATTTTTCCGTTTTCCACGTTTTTGTGAATTTTCCGTCCATGGGTATTAATTCATATATATACGATAAAAATGATGCAAACACATAATTGATTAGATAATAACGTTAAATACTTCATTTTCAATCATCTATTTGTTTCTCGTTAAAATACTGAGTAAGATATTGAAAAGGGGAGAAGTTCGGTTTTTATTGCATATATCGACGTTTCAGCCTGATTAGAGCGGTTTTACGTGTACATCTTCCCTTGTTAATATAAACGGAAAATCAAGAACATTATAGTTAATTCTAATGAAAACACATTGTTTTTTATCATTTGTATTGGAAACAACATTGTTATATGTCTTTTCTTGGAACTAAATAATACGAAACCTCGCTCTATGATTTGAAGGTAAAATCCTCATATATGGTAAAATAGTGACTTTTCCACGTTAATCATGTAGTTTGAAATTACGCACATATATTCATTTTTACCAATATTTCGATACTATTTCATGTAGTATCACGATATGTGATTAGGCCTTCAAATCTCAGAATTTCGCATAATATTGCATTTTAAGCAAGTTTTCTTGCATTTTGTTTCGTACGAAAAATCATCGAATTTAGCAATATTTTGACGTTTATCATCCCCTTTTCCTTTATTTGATTTAAACAAAATATCATCGAATTAGGCAATATTTTGCCGTTTTTCCACGTTTTTGTGAATTTTTAGTCTATGGGTATTAATTCATTATATATACGATAAAAATGATGCAAACACATAATTGATTAGATAATAACCTAAAATACTTCATTTTCAATCAACTATTTGTTTCTCGTTTATATACTGAGTAAGATATTGAAAAGGGCAGAAGTTCTGTTTTTATTGCATATATCGACGTTTCAACCGGAATAGAGCGGTTTTACGTGTACATCTTCCATCGGTAATATAAACGGAAAATCAGGAACATTTTAGTTAATTCTAATGAAAACACATTGATTTTTATCATTTGTATTGGAAACAACATTGTCATATGTCTTTTCTTGGATCAAAATAATACGAAACCTCGCTCTTCGATTTGAAGTTAAAATCCTCAAATATGGTTAAATAGTGACTTTTTCACGTTTTTCATGTAGTTTGATATTACGTAAATATATTCATTTTTACCAATATTTCGATACTATTTCATGTAGTATCACGATATGTGATTTGGCCTTTAAATCTCAGAATTTCGCATAATATTGCATTTTAAGCAAGTTTTCTTGCATTTTGTTTCGTACGAAAAATCATCGATTTTAGCAATATTTTGACGTTCATCATCCCCTTTTCCTGTATGTGATTTAAACAAAATATCATCGAATTAGGCAATATTTTGCCGTTTTCCACGTTTTTGTGAATTTTCAGTCCATGGGTATTACTTCATATATATACGATAAAAATGATGCAAACACATAATTGATTAGATAATAACCTTAAATACTTAATTTTCAATCATCTATTTGTTTCTCGTTAAAATACTGAGTAAGATATTGAAAAGGGGAGAATTTCGGTTTTTATTGCATATATCGACGTTTCAGCCGGATTAGAGCGGTTTTACATGTACATCTTCCCTCGTTAATATAAACGGAAAATCAAGAACATTATAGTTAATTCTAATGAAAACACATTGATTTTTATCATTTGTATTGGAAACAACATTGTCATATGTCTTTTCTTTGATCTAAATAATACGAAACCTCGCTCTATGATTTGGAGTTAAAATCCTCAAATATGGTTAAATAGTGACTTTTATACGTTTTTCATGTAGTTTGATATTACGTAAATATATTCATTTTTACCAATATTTCGATACTATTTCATGTAGTATCACGATATGTGATTTGGCCTTCAAATCTCAGAATTTCGCATAATATTGCATTTTAAGCAAGTTTTCTTGCATTTTGTTTCGTACGAAAAATCATCAAATTTAACAATATTTTGACGTTTATCATCTCCTTTTCCTTCATGTGATTTAAACAAAATATCATCGAGTTAGGCAATATTTTTCCGTTTTCCACGTTTTTGTGAATTTTCCGTCCATGGGTATTAATTCATATATATACGATAAAAATGATGCAAACACATAATTGATTAGATAATAACGTTAAATACTTCATTTTCAATCATCTATTTGTTTCTCGTTAAAATACTGAGTAAGATATTGAAAAGGGGAGAAGTTCGGTTTTTATTGCATATATCGACGTTTCAGCCTGATTAGAGCGGTTTTACGTGTACATCTTCCCTTGTTAATATAAACGGAAAATCAAGAACATTATAGTTAATTCTAATGAAAACACATTGTTTTTTATCATTTGTATTGGAAACAACATTGTTATATGTCTTTTCTTGGAACTAAATAATACGAAACCTCGCTCTATGATTTGAAGGTAAAATCCTCATATATGGTAAAATAGTGACTTTTCCACGTTAATCATGTAGTTTGATATTACGCACATATATTCATTTTTACCAATATTTCGATACTATTTCATGTAGTATCACGATATGTGATTAGGCCTTCAAATCTCAGAATTTCGCATAATATTGCATTTTAAGCAAGTTTTCTTGCATTTTGTTTCGTACGAAAAATCATCGAATTTAGCAATATTTTGACGTTTATCATCCCCTTTTCCTTTATTTGATTTAAACAAAATATCATCGAATTAGGCAATATTTTGCCGTTTTTCCACGTTTTTGTGAATTTTTAGTCTATGGGTATTAATTCATTATATATACGATAAAAATGATGCAAACATAATTGATTAGATAATAACCTAAAATACTTCATTTTCAATCAACTATTTGTTTCTCGTTTATATACTGAGTAAGATATTGAAAAGGGCAGAAGTTCTGTTTTTATTGCATATATCGACGTTTCAACCGGAATAGAGCGGTTTTACGTGTACATCTTCCATCGGTAATATAAACGGAAAATCAGGAACATTTTAGTTAATTCTAATGAAAACACATTGATTTTTATCATTTGTATTGGAAACAACATTGTCATATGTCTTTTCTTGGATCAAAATAATACGAAACCTCGCTCTTCGATTTGAAGTTAAAATCCTCAAATATGGTTAAATAGTGACTTTTTCACGTTTTTCATGTAGTTTGATATTACGTAAATATATTCATTTTTACCAATATTTCGATACTATTTCATGTAGTATCACGATATGTGATTTGGCCTTTAAATCTCAGAATTTCGCATAATATTGCATTTTAAGCAAGTTTTCTTGCATTTTGTTTCGTACGAAAAATCATCAAATTTAGCAATATTTTGACGTTTATCATCTCCTTTTCCTTGAAGTGATTTAAACAAAATATCATCGAGTTAGGCAATATTTTTCCGTTTTCCACGTTTTTGTGAATTTTCCGTCCATGGGTATTAATTCATATATATACGATAAAAATGATGCAAACACATAATTGATTAGATAATAACCTTAAATACTTCATTTTCAATCATCTATTTGTTTCTCCTAAAAATACTGAGTAAGATATTGAAAAGGGGAGAAGTTCGGTTTTTATTGCATATATCGACGTTTCAGCCTGATTAGAGCGGTTTTACGTGTACATCTTCCCTTGTCAATGTAAACGGAAAATCAAGAACATTATAGTTAATTCTAATGAAAACACATTGTTTTTTATCATTTGTATTGGAAACAACATTGTCATATGTCTTTTCTTGGATCTAAATAATACGAAACCTCGCTCTATGATTTGAAGGTAAAATCCTCAAATATGGTAAAATAGTGACTTTTCCACGTGCATCATGTAGTTTGATATTACGCACATATATTCATTTTTACCAATATTTCGATACTATTTCATGTAGTATCACGATATGTGATTTGGCCTTCAAATCTCAGAATTTCTCATCATATTGCATTTTAAGCAAGTTTTCTTGCATTTTGTTTCGTACGAAAAATCATCGATTTTAGCAATATTTTGACGTTCATCATCCCCTTTTCCTTCATGTGATTTAAACAAAATATCATCGAATTAGGCAATATTTTGCCGTTTTCCACGTTTTTGTGAATTTTCAGTCCATGGGTATTACTTCATATATATACGATAAAAATGATGCAAACACATAATTGATTAGATAATAACCTTAAATACTTAATTTTCAATCATCTATTTGTTTCTCGTTAAAATACTGAGTAAGATATTGAAAAGGGGAGAAGTTCGGTTTTTATTGCATATATCGACGTTTCAGCCGGATTAGAGCGGTTTTACATGTACATCTTCCCTCGTTAATATAAACGGAAAATCAAGAACATTATAGTTAATTCTAATGAAAACACATTGATTTTTATCATTTGTATTGGAAACAACATTGTCATATGTCTTTTCTTTGATCTAAATAATACGAAACCTCGCTCTATGATTTGGAGTTAAAATCCTCAAATATGGTTAAATAGTGACTTTTTTACGTTTTTCATGTAGTTTGATATTACGTAAATATATTCATTTTTACCAATATTTCGATACTATTTCATGTAGTATCACGATATGTGATTTGGCCTTCAAATCTCAGAATTTCGCATAATATTGCATTTTAAGCAAGTTTTCTTGCATTTTGTTTCGTACGAAAAATCATCAAATTTAACAATATTTTGACGTTTATCATCTCCTTTTCCTTCATGTGATTTAAACAAAATATCATCGAGTTAGGCAATATTTTTCCGTTTTCCACGTTTTTGTGAATTTTCCGTCCATGGGTATCAATTCATATATATACGATAAAAATGATGCAAACACATAATTGATTAGATAATAACGTTAAATACTTCATTTTCAATCATCTATTTGTTTCTCGTTAAAATACTGAGTAAGATATTGAAAAGGGGAGAAGTTCAGTTTTTATTGCATATATCGACGTTTCAGCCTGATTAGAGCGGTTTTACGTGTACATCTTCCCTTGTTAATATAAACGGAAAATCAAGAACATTATAGTTAATTCTAATGAAAACACATTGTTTTTTATCATTTGTATTGGAAACAACATTGTTATATGTCTTTTCTTGGAACTAAATAATACGAAACCTCGCTCTATGATTTGAAGGTAAAATCCTCAAATATGGTAAAATAGTGACTTTTCCACGTTAATCATGTAGTTTGATATTACGCACATATATTCATTTTTACCAATATTTCGATACTATTTCATGTAGTATCACGATATGTGATTAGGCCTTCAAATCTCAGAATTTCGCATAATATTGCATTTTAAGCAAGTTTTCTTGCATTTTGTTTCGTACGAAAAATCATCGAATTTAGCAATATTTTGACGTTTATCATCCCCTTTTCCTTTATTTGATTTAAACAAAATATCATCGAATTAGGCAATATTTTGCCGTTTTTCCACGTTTTTGTGAATTTTTAGTCTATGGGTATTAATTCATTATATATACGATAAAAATGATGCAAACACATAATTGATTAGATAATAACCTAAAATACTTCATTTTCAATCAACTACTTGTTTCTCGTTTATATACTGAGTAAGATATTGAAAAGGGCAGAAGTTCTGTTTTTATTGCATATATCGACGTTTCAACCGGAATAGAGCGGTTTTACGTGTACATCTTCCATCGGTAATATAAACGGAAAATCAGGAACATTTTAGTTAATTCTAATGAAAACACAATGATTTTTATCATTTGTATTGGAAACAACATTGTCATATGTCTTTTCTTGGATCTAAATAATACGAAACCTCGCTCTTCGATTTGAAGTTAAAATCCTCAAATATGGTTAAATAGTGACTTTTCACGTTTTTCATGTAGTTTGATATTACGTAAATATATTCATTTTTACCAATATTTCGATACTATTTCATGTAGTATCACGATATGTGATTTGGCCTTTAAATCTCAGAATTTCGCATAATATTGCATTTTAAGCAAGTTTTCTTGCATTTTGTTTCGTACGAAAAATCATCAAATTTAGCAATATTTTGACGTTTATCATCTCCTTTTCCTTGAAGTGATTTAAACAAAATATCATCGAGTTAGGCAATATTTTTCCGTTTTCCACGTTTTTGTGAATTTTCCGTCCATGGGTATTAATTCATATATATACGATAAAAATGATGCAAACACATAATTGATTAGATAATAACCTTAAATACTTCATTTTCAATCATCTATTTGTTTCTCGTTAAAATACTGAGTAAGATATTGAAAAGGGGAGAAGTTCGGTTTTTATTGCATATATCGACGTTTCAGCCTGATTAGAGCGGTTTTACGTGTACATCTTCCCTTGTCAATGTAAACGGAAAATCAAGAACATTATAGTTAATTCTAATGAAAACACATTGTTTTTTATCATTTGTATTGGAAACAACATTGTCATGTCTTTTCTTGGATCTAAATAATACGAAACCTCGCTCTATGATTTGAAGGTAAAATCCTCAAATATGGTAAAATAGTGACTTTTCCACGTGCATCATGTAGTTTGATATTACGCACATATATTCATTTTTACCAATATTTCGATACTATTTCATGTAGTATCACGATATGTGATTTGGCCTTCAAATCTCAGAATTTCGCATAATATTGCATTTTAAGCAAGTTTTCTTACATTTTGTTTCGTACGAAAAATCATCGAATTTACCAATATTTTGACGTTTATCATCCCCTTTTCCTTCATGTGATTTAAATAAAATATCATCGAATTAGGCAATATTTTGCCGTTTTCCACGTTTTTGTGAATTTTCAGTACAAGGGTATTAATTCATATATATACGATAAAAATGATGCAAACACATAATTGATTAGATAATAACCTTAAATACTTAATTTTCAATCTATTTGAAAATATATTTTTCATATATTTCATATATTTTCATATATTTGTTTCTCGTTAAAATACTGATTAAGATATTGAAAAGGGGAGAAGTTCGGTTTTTATTGCTTATATATCGACGTTTCAGCCGGATTAGAGCGGTTTTACGTGTACATCTTCCCTCGTTAATATAAACGGAAAATCAAGAACATTATAGTTAATTCTAATGAAAACACATTGATTTTTATCATTTGTATTGGAAACAACATTGTCATATGTCTTTTCTTGGATCTAAATAATACGAAACCTCGCTCTATGATTTGGAGTTAAAATCCTCAAATATGGTTAAATAGTGACTTTTTCACGTTTTTCATTTAGTTTGATATTACGTAAATATATTCATTTTTACCAATATTTCGATACTATTTCATGTAGTATCACGATATGTGATTTGGCCTTCAAATCTCAGAATTTCGCATAATATTGCATTTTAAGCAAGTTTTCTTGCATTTTGATTCGTACGAAAAATCATTAAACTTAGCAATATTTTGACGTTTATCATCTCCTTTTCCTTCATGTGATTTAAACAAAATATCATCGAGTTAAGCAATATTTTTCCGTTTTCCACGTTTTTGTGAATTTTCCGTCCATGGGTATTAATTCATATATATACGATAAAAATGATGCAAACACATAATTTATTAGATAATAACCTTAAATACTTCATTTTCAATCATCTATTTGTTTCTCGTTAAAATACTGAGTAAGATATTGAAAAGGGGAGAAGTTCGGTTTTTATTGCATATATCGACGTTTCAGCCGGATTAGAGCGGTTTTACGTGTACATCTTCCCTCGTTAACATAAACGGAAAATCAAGAACATTATAGTTAATTCTAATGAAAACACATTGATTTTTATCATTTGTATTGGAAACAACATTGTCATATGTCTTTTCTTGGATCTAAATAATACGAAACCTTGCTCTATGATTTGGAGTTAAAATCCTCAAATATGGTTAAATAGTGACTTTTTCACGTTTTTCATGTAGTTTGATATTACGTAAATATATTCATTTTTGTTGACCAGACCACACACTAGAAATTTGAAGGGACGACGACGTTTCGTCGTCCCTTCGAAGAAACCGTCGAAGAAACTGTTCTTCTTCCTTCTATTGATACTCCTCCCTCTCTCTTTGGCTTCGCTATGTTGATGACATTTTTGCTTTATGGCCTCATGACCTTAATCTTTTCCAGCCTTTCCTCGCCTCTCTTAACAATCTGGCTCCTTCTATCCATTTCCAAGTTGAGTGGGAATCTAATTCCCTCCTTCCTTTTCTTGATGTTCATGTTCACAGCTCTGTGTCTGGGTTCTCTTTCTCTGTCTACCGTAAACCCATGCATAGTGGCATGTACATTCACTTCTTTTCCTACCATCCTCCTTCTGTTAAGAAAAGTGTCCTCGTCTCTCTCTTCCTCCGCGCTCTACGCATCAGCGACCCTCAGTTTCTTGATTCTGAAATTGCCTTTATCTACAAATCATTCTCTCGCCTTGGTTATCCTTTGCATTTCATCAACTGTGCCCACTCTCAAGCAAAACGAAATTTCTTTCATCCTAAACCTGCTTCCAACACTAGTAGCACTGTACTATGTCTTCCCTTCATATCTGAACTCAAAACTTTTACCAATACCTTTCGTCCTCTTGACATTAAACTCGCCTTTCGACAAACTAACACACTTCGCAGCAATCTAGTTCACACTGCTCCTCCTGCTTCTAATGCTGCTGGTGTCTACTCTATTTCCTGTTCATCTTGTCCTCTCCAATACTTTGGCGAAACTGGCCGTACACTGAATGACAGACTTAAAGAACACAAGAGAAGTGTTAAGTCTGCTGACACTAACAATGCTCTCTTTTGCCATGTGAGGGATTCTAATCATCCCATTGATTGGTCTTCCTCCAAATTAATCTTTCCTGCCTCTACACTACACAGACGCCGTCTTGTAGAATCGGCTCTTATTAACAATGTACCCAACATGAACTTGAGTCCTGGCTTTGTTGCTGTGGACTCTTCCCTTTCACAGTATATACTCAAATGCTCTAATCTTTCTAACAAACGTGACTTAACATAAGCTTTCCCCCTTCCATTTCTTTCTTTCTCTTTCCCTTTCCTTCTCTCTTCTCCCTTTTTCTGTTCATTGTCTTCTACGCTCCCTTGCTATCCTCTTCTTATTCCTATTACTATCTCCTTCGGTGGTTATAATAGGAGCTGCCTCGTATGGGCCATTAGGCCTGCTGCAGTTCTCATTACTACTATCCCCTACACCTGACTTTCCTCCTCAGCTCTCTCTTGCCTATTTAATGCCTGTCCCTACCTGTCCTCATCACAATCGACTTGAGAATGGTCCAGGACGGACCGAAACGTCGTCGTCCCTTCAAATTTCTAGTGTGTGGTCTGGTCAACATACTTCAGCCACGTTATTGTGACTCATCGCCTGTATATTCATTTTTACCAATATTTCGATACTATTTCATGTAGTATCACGATATGTGATTTGGCCTTTAAATCTCAGAATTTCGCATAATATTGCATTTTAAGCAAGTTTTCTTGCATTTTGTTTCGTACGAAAAATCATCAAATTTAACAATATTTTGACGTTTATCATCTCCTTTTCCTTCATGTGATTTAAACAAAATATCATCGAGTTAGGCAATATTTTTCCGTTTTCCACGTTTTTGTGAATTTTCCGTCCATGGGTATTAATTCATATATATACGATAAAAATGATGCAAACACATAATTGATTAGATAATAACCTTAAATACTTCATTTTCAATCATCTATTTGTTTCTCGTTAAAATACTGAGTAAGATATTGAAAAGGGGAGAAGTTCGGTTTTTATTGCATATATCGACGTTTCAGCCTGATTAGAGCGGTTTTACGTGTACATCTTCCCTTGTCAATATAAACGGAAAATCAAGAACATTATAGTTAATTCTAATGAAAACACATTGTTTTTTATCATTTGTATTGGAAACAACATTGTCATATGTCTTTTCTTGGAACTAAATAATACGAAACCTCGCTCTATGATTTGAAGGTAAAATCCTCAAATATGGTAAAATAGTGACTTTTCCACGTTCATCATGTAGTTTGATATTACGCACATATATTAATTTTTACCAATATTTCGATACTATTTCATGTAGTATCACGATATGTGATTTGGCCTTCAAATCTCAGAATTTCGCATAATATTGCATTTTAAGCAAGTTTTCTTGCATTTTGTTTCGTACGAAAAATCATCGAATTTAGCAATATTTTGACGTTTATCATCCTCTTTTCCTTCATGTGATTTAAATATAATATCATCGAAATAGGCAATATTTTGCCGTTTTCCACGTTTTTGTGAATTTTCAGTACATGGGTATTAATTCATATATATACGATAAAAATGATGCAAACACATAATTGATTAGATAATAACCTTAAATACTTCATTTTCAATCTATTTGAAAATATATTTTTCATATATTTCATATATTTTCATATATTTGTTTCTCGTTAAAATACTGATTAAGATATTGAAAAGGGGAGAAGTTCGGTTTTTATTGCATATATCGACGTTTCAGCCGGATTAGAGCGGTTTTACGTGTACATCTTCCCTTGTTCATATAAACGGAAAATCAAGAACATTATAGTTAATTCTAATGAAAACACATTGTTTTTTATCATTTGTATTGGAAACAACATTGTCATATGTCTTTTCTTGGAACTAAATAATACGAAACCTCGCTCTATGATTTGAAGTTAAAATCCTCATATATGGTTGAATAGTGACTTTTTTCACGTTTTTCATGTAGTTTGATATTACGTAAATATATTCATTTTTACCAATATTTCGATACTATTTCATGTAGTATCACGATATGTGATTTGGCCTTCAAATCTCAGAATTTCGCATAATATTGCATTTTAAGCAAGTTTTCTTGCATTTTGTTTCGTACGAAAAATCATCGAATATAGCAATATTTTGACGTTTATCATCCCCTTTTCCTTCATGTGATTTAAACAAAATATCATCGAATTAGGCAATATTTTGCCGTTTTCCACGTTTTTGTGAATTTTCAGTCCATGGGTATTACTTCATATATATACGATAAAAATGATGCAAACACATAATTGATTAGATAATAACCTTAAATACTTAATTTTCAATCATCTATTTGCTTCTCGTTAAAATACTGTGTAAGATATTGAAAAGGGGAGAAGTTCGGTTTTTATTGCATATATCGACGTTTCAGCCTGATTAGAGCGGTTTTACGTGTACATCTTCCCTTGTTAATATAAACGGAAAATCAAGAACATTATAGTTAATTCTAATGAAAACACATTGTTTTTTTTCATTTGTATTGGAAACAACACTGTCATATGTCTTTTCTTGGAACTAAATAATACGAAACCTCGCTCTATGATTTGAAGTTAAAATCCTCATACATGGTTAAATAGTGACTTTTTTCACGTTTTTCATGTAGTTTGATATTACGTAAATATATTCATTTTTACCAATATTTCGATACTATTTCATGTAGTATCACGATATGTGATTTGGCCTTCAAATTTCAGAATTTCGCATAATATTGCATTTTAAGCAAGTTTTCTTGCATTTTGTTTCGTACGAAAAATCATCGAATTTAGCAATATTTTGACGTTTATCATCCCCTTTTCCTTCCTGTGATTTAAATAAAATATCATCGAATTAGGCAATATTTTGCCGTTTTCCACGTTTTTGTGAATTTTCAGTCCATGGGTATTAATTCATATATATACGATAAAAATGATGCAAACACATAATTGATTAGATAATAACCTTAAATACTTCATTTTCAATCATCTATTTGTTTCTCGTTAAAATACTGAGTAAGATATTGAAAAGGGGAGAAGTTCGGTTTTTATTGCATATATCGACGTTTCAGAGTGATTAGAGCGGTTTTACGTGTACATCTTCCCTTGTTAATATAAACGGAAAATCAAGAACATTATAGTTAATTCTAATGAAAACACATTGTTTTTTATCATTTGTATTGGAAACAACATTGTCATATGTCTTTTCTTGGAACTAAATAATACGAAATCTCGCTCTATGATTTGAAGGTAAAATCCTCAAATATCGTAAAATAGTGACTTTTCCACGTTAATCATGTAGTTTGATATTACGCACATATATTCATTTTTACCAATATTTCGATACTATTTCATGTAGTATCACGATATGTGATTTGGCCTTCAAATCTCAGAATTTCGCATAATATTGCATTTTAAGCAAGTTTTCTTGCATTTTGTTTCGTACGAAAAATCATCGAATTTAGCAATATTTTGACGTTTATCATCCTCTTTTCCTTCATGTGATTTAAATATAATATCATCGAAATAGGCAATATTTTGCCGTTTTCCACGTTTTTGTGAATTTTCAGTACATGGGTATTAATTCATATATATACGATAAAAATGATGCAAACACATAATTGATTAGATAATAACCTTAAATACTTCATTTTCAATCTATTTGAAAATATATTTTTCATATATTTCATATATTTTCATATATTTGTTTCTCGTTAAAATACTGATTAAGATATTGAAAAGGGGAGAAGTTCGGTTTTTATTGCATATATCGACGTTTCAGCCGGATTAGAGCGGTTTTACGTGTACATCTTCCCTCGTTCATATAAACGGAAAATCAAGAACATTATAGTTAATTCTAATGAAAACACATTGTTTTTTATCATTTGTATTGGAAACAACATTGTCATATGTCTTTTCTTGGAACTAAATAATACGAAACCTCGCTCTATGATTTGAAGTTAAAATCCTCATATATGGTTAAATAGTGACTTTTTTCACGTTTTTCATGTAGTTTGATATTACGTAAATATATTCATTTTTACCAATATTTCCATACTATTTCATGTAGTATCACGATATGTGATTTGGCCTTCAAATCTCAGAATTTCGCATAATATTGCATTTTAAGCAAGTTTTCTTGCATTTTGTTTCGTACGAAAAATCATCGAATATAGCAATATTTTGACGTTTATCATCCCCTTTTCCTTCATGTGATTTAAACAAAATATCATCGAATTAGGCAATATTTTGCCGTTTTCCACGTTTTTGTGAATTTTCAGTCCATGGGTATTAATTCATATATATACGATAAAAATGATGCAAACACATAATTGATTAGATAATAACCTTAAATACTTCATTTTCAATCATCTATTTGTTTCTCGTTAAAATACTGAGTAAGATATTGAAAAGGGGACAAGTTCGGTTTTTATTGCATATATCGACGTTTCAGCCTGATTAGAGCGGTTTTACGTGTACATCTTCCCTTGTTAATATAAACGGAAAATCAAGAACATTATAGTTAATTCTAATGAAAACACATTGTTTTTTATCATTTGTATTGGAAACAACATTGTCATATGTCTTTTCTTGGAACTAAAGAATACGAAACCTCGCTCTATGATTTGAAGGTAAAATCCTCAAATATCGTAAAATAGTGACTTTTCCACGTTAATCATGTAGTTTGATATTGCGCACATATATTCATTTTTACCAATATTTCGATACTATTTCATGTAGTATCACGATATGTGATTTGGCCTTCAAATCTCAGAATTTCGCATAATATTGCATTTTAAGCAAGTTTTCTTGCATTTTGTTTCGTACGAAAAATCATCGAATTTAGCAATATTTTGACGTTTATCATCCTCTTTTCCTTCATGTGATTTAAATATAATATCATCGAAATAGGCAATATTTTGCCGTTTTCCACGTTTTTGTGAATTTTCAGTACATGGGTATTAATTCATATATATACGATAAAAATGATGCAAACACATAATTGATTAGATAATAACCTTAAATACTTCATTTTCAATCTATTTGAAAATATATTTTTCATATATTTCATATATTTTCATATATTTGTTTCTCGTTAAAATACTGATTAAGATATTGAAAAGGGGAGAAGTTCGGTTTTTATTGCATATATCGACGTTTCAGCCGGATTAGAGCGGTTTTACGTGTACATCTTCCCTCGTTCATATAAACGGAAAATCAAGAACATTATAGTTAATTCTAATGAAAACACATTGTTTTTTATCATTTGTATTGGAAACAACATTGTCATATGTCTTTTCTTGGAACTAAATAATACGAAACCTCGCTCTATGATTTGAAGTTAAAATCCTCATATATGGTTAAATAGTGACTTTTTTCACGTTTTTCATGTAGTTTGATATTACGTAAATATATTCATTTTTACCAATATTTCGATACTATTTCATGTAGTATCACGATATGTGATTTGGCCTTCAAATCTCAGAATTTCGCATAATATTGCATTTTAAGCAAGTTTTCTTGCATTTTGTTTCGTACGAAAAATCATCGAATATAGCAATATTTTGACGTTTATCATCCCCTTTTCCTTCATGTGATTTAAACAAAATATCATCGAATTAGGCAATATTTTGCCGTTTTCCACGTTTTTGTGAATTTTCAGTCCATGGGTATTACTTCATATATATACGATAAAAATGATGCAAACACATAATTGATTAGATAATAACCTTAAATACTTAATTTTCAATCATCTATTTGCTTCTCGTTAAAATACTGTGTAAGATATTGAAAAGGGGAGAAGTTCGGTTTTTATTGCATATATCGACGTTTCAGCCTGATTAGAGCGGTTTTACGTGTACATCTTCCCTTGTTAATATAAACGGAAAATCAAGAACATTATAGTTAATTCTAATGAAAACACATTGTTTTTTATCATTTGTATTGGAAACAACACTGTCATATGTCTTTTCTTGGAACTAAATAATACGAAACCTCGCTCTATGATTTGAAGTTAAAATCCTCATACATGGTTAAATAGTGACTTTTTTCACGTTTTTCATGTAGTTTGATATTACGTAAATATATTCATTTTTACCAATATTTCGATACTATTTCATGTAGTATCACGATATGTGATTTGGCCTTCAAATCTCAGAATTTCGCATAATATTGCATTTTAAGCAAGTTTTCTTGCATTTTGTTTCGTACGAAAAATCATAAAGTTTAGCAATATTTTGACGTTTATCATCTCCTTTTCCTTCATGTGATTTAAACAAAATATCATCGAGTTAGGCAATATTTTCCCTTTTCCCACGTTTTTGTGAATTTTCCGTCCATTGGTAATAATTCATATATAAACGATAAAAATGATGCAAACACATAATTGATTAGATAATAACCTTAAATACTTCATTTTCAATCATCTATTTGTTTCTCGTTAAAATACTGAGTAAGATATTGAAAAGGGGAGAAGTTCGGTTTTTATTGCATATATCGACGTTTCAGAGTGATTAGAGCGGTTTTACGTGTACATCTTCCCTTGTTAATATAAACGGAAAATCAAGAACATTATAGTTAATTCTAATGAAAACACATTGTTTTTTATCATTTGTATTGGAAACAACATTGTCATATGTCTTTTCTTGGAACTAAATAATACGAAACCTCGCTCTATGATTTGAAGGTAAAATCCTCAAATATCGTAAAATAGTGACTTTTCCACGTTAATCATGTAGTTTGATATTGCGCACATATATTCATTTTTACCAATATTTCGATACTATTTCATGTAGTATCACGATATGTGATTTGGCCTTCAAATCTCAGAATTTCGCATAATATTGCATTTTAAGCAAGTTTTCTTGCATTTTGTTTCGTACGAAAAATCATCGAATTTAGCAATATTTTGACGTTTATCATCCTCTTTTCCTTCATGTGATTTAAATATAATATCATCGAAATAGGCAATATTTTGCCGTTTTCCACGTTTTTGTGAATTTTCAGTACATGGGTATTAATTCATATATATACGATAAAAATGATGCAAACACATAATTGATTAGATAATAACCTTAAATACTTCATTTTCAATCTATTTGAAAATATATTTTTCATATATTTCATATATTTTCATATATTTGTTTCTCGTTAAAATACTGATTAAGATATTGAAAAGGGGAGAAGTTCGGTTTTTATTGCATATATCGACGTTTCAGCCGGATTAGAGCGGTTTTACGTGTACATCTTCCCTTGTTAATATAAACGGAAAATCAAGAACATTATAGTTAATTCTAATGAAAACACATTGTTTTTTATCATTTGTATTGGAAACAACACTGTCATATGTCTTTTCTTGGAACTAAATAATACGAAACCTCGCTCTATGATTTGAAGTTAAAATCCTCATATATGGTTAAATAGTGACTTTTTTCACGTTTTTTATGTAGTTTGATATTACGTAAATATATTCATTTTTACCAATATTTCGATACTATTTCATGTAGTATCACGATATGTGATTTGGCCTTCAAATCTCAGAATTTCACATAATATTGCATTTTAAGCAAGTTTTCTTGCATTTTGTTTCGTACGAAAAATCATCGAATATAGCAATATTTTGACGTTTATCATCCCCTTTTCCTTCATGTGATTTAAACAAAATATCATCGAATTAGGCAATATTTTGCCGTTTTCCACGTTTTTGTGAATTTTCAGTCCATGGGTATTACTTCATATATATACGATAAAAATGATGCAAACACATAATTGATTAGATAATAACCTTAAATACTCAATTTTCAATCATCTATTTGCTTCTCGTTAAAATACTGTGTAAGATATTGAAAAGGGGAGAAGTTCGGTTTTTATTGCATATATCGACGTTTCAGCCGGATTAGAGCGGTTTTACGTGTACATCTTCCCTCGTTAACATAAACGGAAAATCAAGAACATTATAGTTAATTCTAATGAAAACACATTGATTTTTATCATTTGTATTGGAAACAACATTGTCATATGTCTTTTCTTGGATCTAAATAATACGAAACCTTGCTCTATGATTTGGAGTTAAAATCCTCAAATATGGTTAAATAGTGACTTTTTCACGTTTTTCATGTAGTTTGATATTACGTAAATATATTCATTTTTGTTGACCAGACCACACACTAGAAATTTGAAGGGACGACGACGTTTCGTCGTCCCTTCGAAGAAACCGTCGAAGAAACTGTTCTTCTTCCTTCTATTGATACTCGTCCCTCTCTCTGGCTTCGCTATGTTGATGACATTTTTGCTTTATGGCCTCATGACCTTAATCTTTTCCAGCCTTTCCTCGCCTCTCTTAACAATCTGGCTCCTTCTATCCATTTCCAAGTTGAGTGGGAATCTAATTCCCTCCTTCCTTTTCTTGATGTTCATGTTCACAGCTCTGTGTCTGGGTTCTCTTTCTCTGTCTACCGTAAACCCATGCATAGTGGCATGTACATTCACTTCTTTTCCTACCATCCTCCTTCTGTTAAGAAAAGTGTCCTCGTCTCTCTCTTCCTCCGCGCTCTACGCATCAGCGACCCTCAGTTTCTTGATTCTGAAATTGCCTTTATCTACAAATCATTCTCTCGCCTTGGTTATCCTTTGCATTTCATCAACTGTGCCCACTCTCAAGCAAAACGAAATTTCTTTCATCCTAAACCTGCTTCCAACACTAGTAGCACTGTACTATGTCTTCCCTTCATATCTGAACTCAAAACTTTTACCAATACCTTTCGTCCTCTTGACATTAAACTCGCCTTTCGACAAACTAACACACTTCGCAGCAATCTAGTTCACACTGCTCCTCCTGCTTCTAATGCTGCTGGTGTCTACTCTATTTCCTGTTCATCTTGTCCTCTCCAATACTTTGGCGAAACTGGCCGTACACTGAATGACAGACTTAAAGAACACAAGAGAAGTGTTAAGTCTGCTGACACTAACAATGCTCTCTTTTGCCATGTGAGGGATTCTAATCATCCCATTGATTGGTCTTCCTCCAAATTAATCTTTCCTGCCTCTACACTACACAGACGCCGTCTTGTAGAATCGGCTCTTATTAACAATGTACCCAACATGAACTTGAGTCCTGGCTTTGTTGCTGTGGACTCTTCCCTTTCACAGTATATACTCAAATGCTCTAATCTTTCTAACAAACGTGACTTAACATAAGCTTTCCCCCTTCCATTTCTTTCTTTCTCTTTCCCTTTCCTTCTCTCTTCTCCCTTTTTCTGTTCATTGTCTTCTACGCTCCCTTGCTATCCTCTTCTTATTCCTATTACTATCTCCTTCGGTGGTTATAATAGGAGCTGCCTCGTATGGGCCATTAGGCCTGCTGCAGTTCTCATTACTACTATCCCCTACACCTGACTTTCCTCCTCAGCTCTCTCTTGCCTATTTAATGCCTGTCCCTACCTGTCCTCATCACAATCGACTTGAGAATGGTCCAGGACGGACCGAAACGTCGTCGTCCCTTCAAATTTCTAGTGTGTGGTCTGGTCAACATACTTCAGCCACGTTATTGTGACTCATCGCCTGTATATTCATTTTTACCAATATTTCGATACTATTTCATGTAGTATCACGATATGTGATTTGGCCTTTAAATCTCAGAATTTCGCATAATATTGCATTTTAAGCAAGTTTTCTTGCATTTTGTTTCGTACGAAAAATCATCAAATTTAACAATATTTTGACGTTTATCATCTCCTTTTCCTTCATGTGATTTAAACAAAATATCATCGAGTTAGGCAATATTTTTCCGTTTTCCACGTTTTTGTGAATTTTCCGTCCATGGGTATTAATTCATATATATACGATAAAAATGATGCAAACACATAATTGATTAGATAATAACCTTAAATACTTCATTTTCAATCATCTATTTGTTTCTCGTTAAAATACTGAGTAAGATATTGAAAAGGGGAGAAGTTCGGTTTTTATTGCATATATCGACGTTTCAGCCTGATTAGAGCGGTTTTACGTGTACATCTTCCCTTGTCAATATAAACGGAAAATCAAGAACATTATAGTTAATTCTAATGAAAACACATTGTTTTTTATCATTTGTATTGGAAACAACATTGTCATATGTCTTTTCTTGGAACTAAATAATACGAAACCTCGCTCTATGATTTGAAGGTAAAATCCTCAAATATGGTAAAATAGTGACTTTTCCACGTTCATCATGTAGTTTGATATTACGCACATATATTAATTTTTACCAATATTTCGATACTATTTCATGTAGTATCACGATATGTGATTTGGCCTTCAAATCTCAGAATTTCGCATAATATTGCATTTTAAGCAAGTTTTCTTGCATTTTGTTTCGTACGAAAAATCATCGAATTTAGCAATATTTTGACGTTTATCATCCTCTTTTCCTTCATGTGATTTAAATATAATATCATCGAAATAGGCAATATTTTGCCGTTTTCCACGTTTTTGTGAATTTTCAGTACATGGGTATTAATTCATATATATACGATAAAAATGATGCAAACACATAATTGATTAGATAATAACCTTAAATACTTCATTTTCAATCTATTTGAAAATATATTTTTCATATATTTCATATATTTTCATATATTTGTTTCTCGTTAAAATACTGATTAAGATATTGAAAAGGGGAGAAGTTCGGTTTTTATTGCATATATCGACGTTTCAGCCGGATTAGAGCGGTTTTACGTGTACATCTTCCCTTGTTCATATAAACGGAAAATCAAGAACATTATAGTTAATTCTAATGAAAACACATTGTTTTTTATCATTTGTATTGGAAACAACATTGTCATATGTCTTTTCTTGGAACTAAATAATACGAAACCTCGCTCTATGATTTGAAGTTAAAATCCTCATATATGGTTGAATAGTGACTTTTTTCACGTTTTTCATGTAGTTTGATATTACGTAAATATATTCATTTTTACCAATATTTCGATACTATTTCATGTAGTATCACGATATGTGATTTGGCCTTCAAATCTCAGAATTTCGCATAATATTGCATTTTAAGCAAGTTTTCTTGCATTTTGTTTCGTACGAAAAATCATCGAATATAGCAATATTTTGACGTTTATCATCCCCTTTTCCTTCATGTGATTTAAACAAAATATCATCGAATTAGGCAATATTTTGCCGTTTTCCACGTTTTTGTGAATTTTCAGTCCATGGGTATTACTTCATATATATACGATAAAAATGATGCAAACACATAATTGATTAGATAATAACCTTAAATACTTAATTTTCAATCATCTATTTGCTTCTCGTTAAAATACTGTGTAAGATATTGAAAAGGGGAGAAGTTCGGTTTTTATTGCATATATCGACGTTTCAGCCTGATTAGAGCGGTTTTACGTGTACATCTTCCCTTGTTAATATAAACGGAAAATCAAGAACATTATAGTTAATTCTAATGAAAACACATTGTTTTTTATCATTTGTATTGGAAACAACACTGTCATATGTCTTTTCTTGGAACTAAATAATACGAAACCTCGCTCTATGATTTGAAGTTAAAATCCTCATACATGGTTAAATAGTGACTTTTTTCACGTTTTTCATGTAGTTTGATATTACGTAAATATATTCATTTTTACCAATATTTCGATACTATTTCATGTAGTATCACGATATGTGATTTGGCCTTCAAATTTCAGAATTTCGCATAATATTGCATTTTAAGCAAGTTTTCTTGCATTTTGTTTCGTACGAAAAATCATCGAATTTAGCAATATTTTGACGTTTATCATCCCCTTTTCCTTCCTGTGATTTAAATAAAATATCATCGAATTAGGCAATATTTTGCCGTTTTCCACGTTTTTGTGAATTTTCAGTCCATGGGTATTAATTCATATATATACGATAAAAATGATGCAAACACATAATTGATTAGATAATAACCTTAAATACTTCATTTTCAATCATCTATTTGTTTCTCGTTAAAATACTGAGTAAGATATTGAAAAGGGGAGAAGTTCGGTTTTTATTGCATATATCGACGTTTCAGAGTGATTAGAGCGGTTTTACGTGTACATCTTCCCTTGTTAATATAAACGGAAAATCAAGAACATTATAGTTAATTCTAATGAAAACACATTGTTTTTTATCATTTGTATTGGAAACAACATTGTCATATGTCTTTTCTTGGAACTAAATAATACGAAATCTCGCTCTATGATTTGAAGGTAAAATCCTCAAATATCGTAAAATAGTGACTTTTCCACGTTAATCATGTAGTTTGATATTACGCACATATATTCATTTTTACCAATATTTCGATACTATTTCATGTAGTATCACGATATGTGATTTGGCCTTCAAATCTCAGAATTTCGCATAATATTGCATTTTAAGCAAGTTTTCTTGCATTTTGTTTCGTACGAAAAATCATCGAATTTAGCAATATTTTGACGTTTATCATCCTCTTTTCCTTCATGTGATTTAAATATAATATCATCGAAATAGGCAATATTTTGCCGTTTTCCACGTTTTTGTGAATTTTCAGTACATGGGTATTAATTCATATATATACGATAAAAATGATGCAAACACATAATTGATTAGATAATAACCTTAAATACTTCATTTTCAATCTATTTGAAAATATATTTTTCATATATTTCATATATTTTCATATATTTGTTTCTCGTTAAAATACTGATTAAGATATTGAAAAGGGGAGAAGTTCGGTTTTTATTGCATATATCGACGTTTCAGCCGGATTAGAGCGGTTTTACGTGTACATCTTCCCTCGTTCATATAAACGGAAAATCAAGAACATTATAGTTAATTCTAATGAAAACACATTGTTTTTTATCATTTGTATTGGAAACAACATTGTCATATGTCTTTTCTTGGAACTAAATAATACGAAACCTCGCTCTATGATTTGAAGTTAAAATCCTCATATATGGTTAAATAGTGACTTTTTTCACGTTTTTCATGTAGTTTGATATTACGTAAATATATTCATTTTTACCAATATTTCCATACTATTTCATGTAGTATCACGATATGTGATTTGGCCTTCAAATCTCAGAATTTCGCATAATATTGCATTTTAAGCAAGTTTTCTTGCATTTTGTTTCGTACGAAAAATCATCGAATATAGCAATATTTTGACGTTTATCATCCCCTTTTCCTTCATGTGATTTAAACAAAATATCATCGAATTAGGCAATATTTTGCCGTTTTCCACGTTTTTGTGAATTTTCAGTCCATGGGTATTAATTCATATATATACGATAAAAATGATGCAAACACATAATTGATTAGATAATAACCTTAAATACTTCATTTTCAATCATCTATTTGTTTCTCGTTAAAATACTGAGTAAGATATTGAAAAGGGGACAAGTTCGGTTTTTATTGCATATATCGACGTTTCAGCCTGATTAGAGCGGTTTTACGTGTACATCTTCCCTTGTTAATATAAACGGAAAATCAAGAACATTATAGTTAATTCTAATGAAAACACATTGTTTTTTATCATTTGTATTGGAAACAACATTGTCATATGTCTTTTCTTGGAACTAAAGAATACGAAACCTCGCTCTATGATTTGAAGGTAAAATCCTCAAATATCGTAAAATAGTGACTTTTCCACGTTAATCATGTAGTTTGATATTGCGCACATATATTCATTTTTACCAATATTTCGATACTATTTCATGTAGTATCACGATATGTGATTTGGCCTTCAAATCTCAGAATTTCGCATAATATTGCATTTTAAGCAAGTTTTCTTGCATTTTGTTTCGTACGAAAAATCATCGAATTTAGCAATATTTTGACGTTTATCATCCTCTTTTCCTTCATGTGATTTAAATATAATATCATCGAAATAGGCAATATTTTGCCGTTTTCCACGTTTTTGTGAATTTTCAGTACATGGGTATTAATTCATATATATACGATAAAAATGATGCAAACACATAATTGATTAGATAATAACCTTAAATACTTCATTTTCAATCTATTTGAAAATATATTTTTCATATATTTCATATATTTTCATATATTTGTTTCTCGTTAAAATACTGATTAAGATATTGAAAAGGGGAGAAGTTCGGTTTTTATTGCATATATCGACGTTTCAGCCGGATTAGAGCGGTTTTACGTGTACATCTTCCCTCGTTCATATAAACGGAAAATCAAGAACATTATAGTTAATTCTAATGAAAACACATTGTTTTTTATCATTTGTATTGGAAACAACATTGTCATATGTCTTTTCTTGGAACTAAATAATACGAAACCTCGCTCTATGATTTGAAGTTAAAATCCTCATATATGGTTAAATAGTGACTTTTTTCACGTTTTTCATGTAGTTTGATATTACGTAAATATATTCATTTTTACCAATATTTCGATACTATTTCATGTAGTATCACGATATGTGATTTGGCCTTCAAATCTCAGAATTTCGCATAATATTGCATTTTAAGCAAGTTTTCTTGCATTTTGTTTCGTACGAAAAATCATCGAATATAGCAATATTTTGACGTTTATCATCCCCTTTTCCTTCATGTGATTTAAACAAAATATCATCGAATTAGGCAATATTTTGCCGTTTTCCACGTTTTTGTGAATTTTCAGTCCATGGGTATTACTTCATATATATACGATAAAAATGATGCAAACACATAATTGATTAGATAATAACCTTAAATACTTAATTTTCAATCATCTATTTGCTTCTCGTTAAAATACTGTGTAAGATATTGAAAAGGGGAGAAGTTCGGTTTTTATTGCATATATCGACGTTTCAGCCTGATTAGAGCGGTTTTACGTGTACATCTTCCCTTGTTAATATAAACGGAAAATCAAGAACATTATAGTTAATTCTAATGAAAACACATTGTTTTTTATCATTTGTATTGGAAACAACACTGTCATATGTCTTTTCTTGGAACTAAATAATACGAAACCTCGCTCTATGATTTGAAGTTAAAATCCTCATACATGGTTAAATAGTGACTTTTTTCACGTTTTTCATGTAGTTTGATATTACGTAAATATATTCATTTTTACCAATATTTCGATACTATTTCATGTAGTATCACGATATGTGATTTGGCCTTCAAATCTCAGAATTTCGCATAATATTGCATTTTAAGCAAGTTTTCTTGCATTTTGTTTCGTACGAAAAATCATAAAGTTTAGCAATATTTTGACGTTTATCATCTCCTTTTCCTTCATGTGATTTAAACAAAATATCATCGAGTTAGGCAATATTTTCCCTTTTCCCACGTTTTTGTGAATTTTCCGTCCATTGGTAATAATTCATATATAAACGATAAAAATGATGCAAACACATAATTGATTAGATAATAACCTTAAATACTTCATTTTCAATCATCTATTTGTTTCTCGTTAAAATACTGAGTAAGATATTGAAAAGGGGAGAAGTTCGGTTTTTATTGCATATATCGACGTTTCAGAGTGATTAGAGCGGTTTTACGTGTACATCTTCCCTTGTTAATATAAACGGAAAATCAAGAACATTATAGTTAATTCTAATGAAAACACATTGTTTTTTATCATTTGTATTGGAAACAACATTGTCATATGTCTTTTCTTGGAACTAAATAATACGAAACCTCGCTCTATGATTTGAAGGTAAAATCCTCAAATATCGTAAAATAGTGACTTTTCCACGTTAATCATGTAGTTTGATATTGCGCACATATATTCATTTTTACCAATATTTCGATACTATTTCATGTAGTATCACGATATGTGATTTGGCCTTCAAATCTCAGAATTTCGCATAATATTGCATTTTAAGCAAGTTTTCTTGCATTTTGTTTCGTACGAAAAATCATCGAATTTAGCAATATTTTGACGTTTATCATCCTCTTTTCCTTCATGTGATTTAAATATAATATCATCGAAATAGGCAATATTTTGCCGTTTTCCACGTTTTTGTGAATTTTCAGTACATGGGTATTAATTCATATATATACGATAAAAATGATGCAAACACATAATTGATTAGATAATAACCTTAAATACTTCATTTTCAATCTATTTGAAAATATATTTTTCATATATTTCATATATTTTCATATATTTGTTTCTCGTTAAAATACTGATTAAGATATTGAAAAGGGGAGAAGTTCGGTTTTTATTGCATATATCGACGTTTCAGCCGGATTAGAGCGGTTTTACGTGTACATCTTCCCTTGTTAATATAAACGGAAAATCAAGAACATTATAGTTAATTCTAATGAAAACACATTGTTTTTTATCATTTGTATTGGAAACAACACTGTCATATGTCTTTTCTTGGAACTAAATAATACGAAACCTCGCTCTATGATTTGAAGTTAAAATCCTCATATATGGTTAAATAGTGACTTTTTTCACGTTTTTTATGTAGTTTGATATTACGTAAATATATTCATTTTTACCAATATTTCGATACTATTTCATGTAGTATCACGATATGTGATTTGGCCTTCAAATCTCAGAATTTCACATAATATTGCATTTTAAGCAAGTTTTCTTGCATTTTGTTTCGTACGAAAAATCATCGAATATAGCAATATTTTGACGTTTATCATCCCCTTTTCCTTCATGTGATTTAAACAAAATATCATCGAATTAGGCAATATTTTGCCGTTTTCCACGTTTTTGTGAATTTTCAGTCCATGGGTATTACTTCATATATATACGATAAAAATGATGCAAACACATAATTGATTAGATAATAACCTTAAATACTCAATTTTCAATCATCTATTTGCTTCTCGTTAAAATACTGTGTAAGATATTGAAAAGGGGAGAAGTTCGGTTTTTATTGCATATATCGACGTTTCAGCCGGATTAGAGCGGTTTTACGTGTACATCTTCCCTCGTTAACATAAACGGAAAATCAAGAACATTATAGTTAATTCTAATGAAAACACATTGATTTTTATCATTTGTATTGGAAACAACATTGTCATATGTCTTTTCTTGGATCTAAATAATACGAAACCTTGCTCTATGATTTGGAGTTAAAATCCTCAAATATGGTTAAATAGTGACTTTTTCACGTTTTTCATGTAGTTTGATATTACGTAAATATATTCATTTTTGTTGACCAGACCACACACTAGAAATTTGAAGGGACGACGACGTTTCGTCGTCCCTTCGAAGAAACCGTCGAAGAAACTGTTCTTCTTCCTTCTATTGATACTCGTCCCTCTCTCTGGCTTCGCTATGTTGATGACATTTTTGCTTTATGGCCTCATGACCTTAATCTTTTCCAGCCTTTCCTCGCCTCTCTTAACAATCTGGCTCCTTCTATCCATTTCCAAGTTGAGTGGGAATCTAATTCCCTCCTTCCTTTTCTTGATGTTCATGTTCACAGCTCTGTGTCTGGGTTCTCTTTCTCTGTCTACCGTAAACCCATGCATAGTGGCATGTACATTCACTTCTTTTCCTACCATCCTCCTTCTGTTAAGAAAAGTGTCCTCGTCTCTCTCTTCCTCCGCGCTCTACGCATCAGCGACCCTCAGTTTCTTGATTCTGAAATTGCCTTTATCTACAAATCATTCTCTCGCCTTGGTTATCCTTTGCATTTCATCAACTGTGCCCACTCTCAAGCAAAACGAAATTTCTTTCATCCTAAACCTGCTTCCAACACTAGTAGCACTGTACTATGTCTTCCCTTCATATCTGAACTCAAAACTTTTACCAATACCTTTCGTCCTCTTGACATTAAACTCGCCTTTCGACAAACTAACACACTTCGCAGCAATCTAGTTCACACTGCTCCTCCTGCTTCTAATGCTGCTGGTGTCTACTCTATTTCCTGTTCATCTTGTCCTCTCCAATACTTTGGCGAAACTGGCCGTACACTGAATGACAGACTTAAAGAACACAAGAGAAGTGTTAAGTCTGCTGACACTAACAATGCTCTCTTTTGCCATGTGAGGGATTCTAATCATCCCATTGATTGGTCTTCCTCCAAATTAATCTTTCCTGCCTCTACACTACACAGACGCCGTCTTGTAGAATCGGCTCTTATTAACAATGTACCCAACATGAACTTGAGTCCTGGCTTTGTTGCTGTGGACTCTTCCCTTTCACAGTATATACTCAAATGCTCTAATCTTTCTAACAAACGTGACTTAACATAAGCTTTCCCCCTTCCATTTCTTTCTTTCTCTTTCCCTTTCCTTCTCTCTTCTCCCTTTTTCTGTTCATTGTCTTCTACGCTCCCTTGCTATCCTCTTCTTATTCCTATTACTATCTCCTTCGGTGGTTATAATAGGAGCTGCCTCGTATGGGCCATTAGGCCTGCTGCAGTTCTCATTACTACTATCCCCTACACCTGACTTTCCTCCTCAGCTCTCTCTTGCCTATTTAATGCCTGTCCCTACCTGTCCTCATCACAATCGACTTGAGAATGGTCCAGGACGGACCGAAACGTCGTCGTCCCTTCAAATTTCTAGTGTGTGGTCTGGTCAACATACTTCAGCCACGTTATTGTGACTCATCGCCTGTATATTCATTTTTACCAATATTTCGATACTATTTCATGTAGTATCACGATATGTGATTTGGCCTTTAAATCTCAGAATTTCGCATAATATTGCATTTTAAGCAAGTTTTCTTGCATTTTGTTTCGTACGAAAAATCATCAAATTTAACAATATTTTGACGTTTATCATCTCCTTTTCCTTCATGTGATTTAAACAAAATATCATCGAGTTAGGCAATATTTTTCCGTTTTCCACGTTTTTGTGAATTTTCCGTCCATGGGTATTAATTCATATATATACGATAAAAATGATGCAAACACATAATTGATTAGATAATAACCTTAAATACTTCATTTTCAATCATCTATTTGTTTCTCGTCAAAATACTGAGTAAGATATTGAAAAGGGGAGAAGTTCGGTTTTTATTGCATATATCGACGTTTCAGCCTGATTAGAGCGGTTTTACGTGTACATCTTCCCTTGTCAATATAAACGGAAAATCAAGAACATTATAGTTAATTCTAATGAAAACACATTGTTTTTTATCATTTGTATTGGAAACAACATTGTCATATGTCTTTTCTTGGAACTAAATAATACGAAACCTCGCTCTATGATTTGAAGGTAAAATCCTCAAATATGGTAAAATAGTGACTTTTCCACGTTCATCATGTAGTTTGATATTACGCACATATATTAATTTTTACCAATATTTCGATACTATTTCATGTAGTATCACGATATGTGATTTGGCCTTCAAATCTCAGAATTTCGCATAATATTGCATTTTAAGCAAGTTTTCTTGCATTTTGTTTCGTACGAAAAATCATCGAATTTAGCAATATTTTGACGTTTATCATCCTCTTTTCCTTCATGTGATTTAAATATAATATCATCGAAATAGGCAATATTTTGCCGTTTTCCACGTTTTTGTGAATTTTCAGTACATGGGTATTAATTCATATATATACGATAAAAATGATGCAAACACATAATTGATTAGATAATAACCTTAAATACTTCATTTTCAATCTATTTGAAAATATATTTTTCATATATTTCATATATTTTCATATATTTGTTTCTCGTTAAAATACTGATTAAGATATTGAAAAGGGGAGAAGTTCGGTTTTTATTGCATATATCGACGTTTCAGCCGGATTAGAGCGGTTTTACGTGTACATCTTCCCTTGTTCATATAAACGGAAAATCAAGAACATTATAGTTAATTCTAATGAAAACACATTGTTTTTTATCATTTGTATTGGAAACAACATTGTCATATGTCTTTTCTTGGAACTAAATAATACGAAACCTCGCTCTATGATTTGAAGTTAAAATCCTCATATATGGTTAAATAGTGACTTTTTTCACGTTTTTCATGTAGTTTGATATTACGTAAATATATTCATTTTTACCAATATTTCGATACTATTTCATGTAGTATCACGATATGTGATTTGGCCTTCAAATCTCAGAATTTCGCATAATATTGCATTTTAAGCAAGTTTTCTTGCATTTTGTTTCGTACGAAAAATCATCGAATATAGCAATATTTTGACGTTTATCATCCCCTTTTCCTTCATGTGATTTAAACAAAATATCATCGAATTAGGCAATATTTTGCCGTTTTCCACGTTTTTGTGAATTTTCAGTCCATGGGTATTACTTCATATATATACGATAAAAATGATGCAAACACATAATTGATTAGATAATAACCTTAAATACTTAATTTTCAATCATCTATTTGCTTCTCGTTAAAATACTGTGTAAGATATTGAAAAGGGGAGAAGTTCGGTTTTTATTGCATATATCGACGTTTCAGCCTGATTAGAGCGGTTTTACGTGTACATCTTCCCTTGTTAATATAAACGGAAAATCAAGAACATTATAGTTAATTCTAATGAAAACACATTGTTTTTTATCATTTGTATTGGAAACAACACTGTCATATGTCTTTTCTTGGAACTAAATAATACGAAACCTCGCTCTATGATTTGAAGTTAAAATCCTCATACATGGTTAAATAGTGACTTTTTTCACGTTTTTCATGTAGTTTGATATTACGTAAATATATTCATTTTTACCAATATTTCGATACTATTTCATGTAGTATCACGATATGTGATTTGGCCTTCAAATTTCAGAATTTCGCATAATATTGCATTTTAAGCAAGTTTTCTTGCATTTTGTTTCGTACGAAAAATCATCGAATTTAGCAATATTTTGACGTTTATCATCCCCTTTTCCTTCCTGTGATTTAAATAAAATATCATCGAATTAGGCAATATTTTGCCGTTTTCCACGTTTTTGTGAATTTTCAGTCCATGGGTATTAATTCATATATATACGATAAAAATGATGCAAACACATAATTGATTAGATAATAACCTTAAATACTTCATTTTCAATCATCTATTTGTTTCTCGTTAAAATACTGAGTAAGATATTGAAAAGGGGAGAAGTTCGGTTTTTATTGCATATATCGACGTTTCAGAGTGATTAGAGCGGTTTTACGTGTACATCTTCCCTTGTTAATATAAACGGAAAATCAAGAACATTATAGTTAATTCTAATGAAAACACATTGTTTTTTATCATTTGTATTGGAAACAACATTGTCATATGTCTTTTCTTGGAACTAAATAATACGAAATCTCGCTCTATGATTTGAAGGTAAAATCCTCAAATATCGTAAAATAGTGACTTTTCCACGTTAATCATGTAGTTTGATATTACGCACATATATTCATTTTTACCAATATTTCGATACTATTTCATGTAGTATCACGATATGTGATTTGGCCTTCAAATCTCAGAATTTCGCATAATATTGCATTTTAAGCAAGTTTTCTTGCATTTTGTTTCGTACGAAAAATCATCGAATTTAGCAATATTTTGACGTTTATCATCCTCTTTTCCTTCATGTGATTTAAATATAATATCATCGAAATAGGCAATATTTTGCCGTTTTCCACGTTTTTGTGAATTTTCAGTACATGGGTATTAATTCATATATATACGATAAAAATGATGCAAACACATAATTGATTAGATAATAACCTTAAATACTTCATTTTCAATCTATTTGAAAATATATTTTTCATATATTTCATATATTTTCATATATTTGTTTCTCGTTAAAATACTGATTAAGATATTGAAAAGGGGAGAAGTTCGGTTTTTATTGCATATATCGACGTTTCAGCCGGATTAGAGCGGTTTTACGTGTACATCTTCCCTCGTTCATATAAACGGAAAATCAAGAACATTATAGTTAATTCTAATGAAAACACATTGTTTTTTATCATTTGTATTGGAAACAACATTGTCATATGTCTTTTCTTGGAACTAAATAATACGAAACCTCGCTCTATGATTTGAAGTTAAAATCCTCATATATGGTTAAATAGTGACTTTTTTCACGTTTTTCATGTAGTTTGATATTACGTAAATATATTCATTTTTACCAATATTTCCATACTATTTCATGTAGTATCACGATATGTGATTTGGCCTTCAAATCTCAGAATTTCGCATAATATTGCATTTTAAGCAAGTTTTCTTGCATTTTGTTTCGTACGAAAAATCATCGAATATAGCAATATTTTGACGTTTATCATCCCCTTTTCCTTCATGTGATTTAAACAAAATATCATCGAATTAGGCAATATTTTGCCGTTTTCCACGTTTTTGTGAATTTTCAGTCCATGGGTATTAATTCATATATATACGATAAAAATGATGCAAACACATAATTGATTAGATAATAACCTTAAATACTTCATTTTCAATCATCTATTTGTTTCTCGTTAAAATACTGAGTAAGATATTGAAAAGGGGACAAGTTCGGTTTTTATTGCATATATCGACGTTTCAGCCTGATTAGAGCGGTTTTACGTGTACATCTTCCCTTGTTAATATAAACGGAAAATCAAGAACATTATAGTTAATTCTAATGAAAACACATTGTTTTTTATCATTTGTATTGGAAACAACATTGTCATATGTCTTTTCTTGGAACTAAAGAATACGAAACCTCGCTCTATGATTTGAAGGTAAAATCCTCAAATATCGTAAAATAGTGACTTTTCCACGTTAATCATGTAGTTTGATATTGCGCACATATATTCATTTTTACCAATATTTCGATACTATTTCATGTAGTATCACGATATGTGATTTGGCCTTCAAATCTCAGAATTTCGCATAATATTGCATTTTAAGCAAGTTTTCTTGCATTTTGTTTCGTACGAAAAATCATCGAATTTAGCAATATTTTGACGTTTATCATCCTCTTTTCCTTCATGTGATTTAAATATAATATCATCGAAATAGGCAATATTTTGCCGTTTTCCACGTTTTTGTGAATTTTCAGTACATGGGTATTAATTCATATATATACGATAAAAATGATGCAAACACATAATTGATTAGATAATAACCTTAAATACTTCATTTTCAATCTATTTGAAAATATATTTTTCATATATTTCATATATTTTCATATATTTGTTTCTCGTTAAAATACTGATTAAGATATTGAAAAGGGGAGAAGTTCGGTTTTTATTGCATATATCGACGTTTCAGCCGGATTAGAGCGGTTTTACGTGTACATCTTCCCTCGTTCATATAAACGGAAAATCAAGAACATTATAGTTAATTCTAATGAAAACACATTGTTTTTTATCATTTGTATTGGAAACAACATTGTCATATGTCTTTTCTTGGAACTAAATAATACGAAACCTCGCTCTATGATTTGAAGTTAAAATCCTCATATATGGTTAAATAGTGACTTTTTTCACGTTTTTCATGTAGTTTGATATTACGTAAATATATTCATTTTTACCAATATTTCGATACTATTTCATGTAGTATCACGATATGTGATTTGGCCTTCAAATCTCAGAATTTCGCATAATATTGCATTTTAAGCAAGTTTTCTTGCATTTTGTTTCGTACGAAAAATCATCGAATATAGCAATATTTTGACGTTTATCATCCTCTTTTCCTTCATGTGATTTAAACAAAATATCATCGAATTAGGCAATATTTTGCCGTTTTCCACGTTTTTGTGAATTTTCAGTCCATGGGTATTACTTCATATATATACGATAAAAATGATGCAAACACATAATTGATTAGATAATAACCTTAAATACTTAATTTTCAATCATCTATTTGCTTCTCGTTAAAATACTGTGTAAGATATTGAAAAGGAAAGAAGTTCGGTTTTTATTGCATATATCGACGTTTCAGCCTGATTAGAGCGGTTTTACGTGTACATCTTCCCTTGTTAATATAAACGGAAAATCAAGAACATTATAGTTAATTCTAATGAAAACACATTGTTTTTTATCATTTGTATTGGAAACAACACTGTCATATGTCTTTTCTTGGAACTAAATAATACGAAACCTCGCTCTATGATTTGAAGTTAAAATCCTCATACATGGTTAAATAGTGACTTTTTTCACGTTTTTCATGTAGTTTGATATTACGTAAATATATTCATTTTTACCAATATTTCGATACTATTTCATGTAGTATCACGATATGTGATTTGGCCTTCAAATCTCAGAATTTCGCATAATATTGCATTTTAAGCAAGTTTTCTTGCATTTTGTTTCGTACGAAAAATCATAAAGTTTAGCAATATTTTGACGTTTATCATCTCCTTTTCCTTCATGTGATTTAAACAAAATATCATCGAGTTAGGCAATATTTTCCCTTTTCCCACGTTTTTGTGAATTTTCCGTCCATGGGTAATAATTCATATATAAACGATAAAAATGATGCAAACACATAATTGATTAGATAATAACCTTAAATACTTCATTTTCAATCATCTATTTGTTTCTCGTTAAAATACTGAGTAAGATATTGAAAAGGGGAGAAGTTCGGTTTTTATTGCATATATCGACGTTTCAGAGTGATTAGAGCGGTTTTACGTGTACATCTTCCCTTGTTAATATAAACGGAAAATCAAGAACATTATAGTTAATTCTAATGAAAACACATTGTTTTTTATCATTTGTATTGGAAACAACATTGTCATATGTCTTTTCTTGGAACTAAATAATACGAAACCTCGCTCTATGATTTGAAGGTAAAATCCTCAAATATCGTAAAATAGTGACTTTTCCACGTTAATCATGTAGTTTGATATTGCGCACATATATTCATTTTTACCAATATTTCGATACTATTTCATGTAGTATCACGATATGTGATTTGGCCTTCAAATCTCAGAATTTCGCATAATATTGCATTTTAAGCAAGTTTTCTTGCATTTTGTTTCGTACGAAAAATCATCGAATTTAGCAATATTTTGACGTTTATCATCCTCTTTTCCTTCATGTGATTTAAATATAATATCATCGAAATAGGCAATATTTTGCCGTTTTCCACGTTTTTGTGAATTTTCAGTACATGGGTATTAATTCATATATATACGATAAAAATGATGCAAACACATAATTGATTAGATAATAACCTTAAATACTTCATTTTCAATCTATTTGAAAATATATTTTTCATATATTTCATATATTTTCATATATTTGTTTCTCGTTAAAATACTGATTAAGATATTGAAAAGGGGAGAAGTTCGGTTTTTATTGCATATATCGACGTTTCAGCCGGATTAGAGCGGTTTTACGTGTACATCTTCCCTCGTTCACATAAACGGAAAATCAAGAACATTATAGTTAATTCTAATGAAAACACATTGTTTTTTATCATTTGTATTGGAAACAACATTGTCATATGTCTTTTCTTGGAACTAAATAATACGAAACCTCGCTCTATGATTTGAAGTTAAAATCCTCATATATGGTTAAATAGTGACTTTTTTCACGTTTTTTATGTAGTTTGATATTACGTAAATATATTCATTTTTACCAATATTTCGATACTATTTCATGTAGTATCACGATATGTGATTTGGCCTTCAAATCTCAGAATTTCACATAATATTGCATTTTAAGCAAGTTTTCTTGCATTTTGTTTCGTACGAAAAATCATCGAATATAGCAATATTTTGACGTTTATCATCCCCTTTTCCTTCATGTGATTTAAACAAAATATCATCGAATTAGGCAATATTTTGCCGTTTTCCACGTTTTTGTGAATTTTCAGTCCATGGGTATTACTTCATATATATACGATAAAAATGATGCAAACACATAATTGATTAGATAATAACCTTAAATACTTAATTTTCAATCATCTATTTGCTTCTCGTTAAAATACTGTGTAAGATATTGAAAAGGGGAGAAGTTCGGTTTTTATTGCATATATCGACGTTTCAGCCTGATTAGAGCGGTTTTACGTGTACATCTTCCCTTGTTAATATAAACGGAAAATCAAGAACATTATAGTTAATTCTAATGAAAACACATTGTTTTTTATCATTTGTATTGGAAACAACATTGTCATATGTCTTTTCTTGGAACTAAAGAATACGAAACCTCGCTCTATGATTTGAAGTTAAAATCCTCATACATGGTTAAATAGTGACTTTTTTCACGTTTTTCATGTAGTTTGATATTACGTAAATATATTCATTTTTACCAATATTTCGATACTATTTCATGTAGTATCACGATATGTGATTTGGCCTTCAAATCTCAGAATTTCGCATAATATTGCATTTTAAGCAAGTTTTCTTGCATTTTGTTTCGTACGAAAAATCATCGAATTTAGCAATATTTTGACGTTTATCATCCCCTTTTCCTTCCTGTGATTTAAATAAAATATCATCGAATTAGGCAATATTTTGCCGTTTTCCACGTTTTTGTGAATTTTCAGTCCATGGGTATTAATTCATATATATACGATAAAAATGATGCAAACACATAATTGATTAGATAATAACCTTAAATACTTCATTTTCAATCATCTATTTGTTTCTCGTTAAAATACTGAGTAAGATATTGAAAAGGGGACAAGTTCGGTTTTTATTGCATATATCGACGTTTCAGCCTGATTAGAGCGGTTTTACGTGTACATCTTCCCTTGTTAATATAAACGGAAAATCAAGAACATTATAGTTAATTCTAATGAAAACACATTGTTTTTTATCATTTGTATTGGAAACAACATTGTCATATGTCTTTTCTTGGAACTAAAGAATACGAAACCTCGCTCTATGATTTGAAGGTAAAATCCTCAAATATGGTAAAATAGTGACTTTTCCACGTTAATCATGTAGTTTGATATTACGCACATATATTCATTTTTACCAATATTTCGATACTATTTCATGTAGTATCACGATATGTGATTTGGCCTTCAAATCTCAGAATTTCGCATAATATTGCATTTTAAGCAAGTTTTCTTGCATTTTGTTTCGTACGAAAAATCATCGAATTAGCAATATTTTGACGTTTATCATCCCCTTTTCCTTCATGTGATTTAAACAAAATATCATCGAATTAGGCAATATTTTGCCGTTTTCCACGTTTTTGTGAATTTTCAGTCCATGAGTATTACTTCACATATATATACGATAAAAATGATGCAAACACATAATTGATTAGATAATAACCTTAAATACTTAATTTTCAATCATCTATTTGCTTCTCGTGAAAGTACTGTGTAAGATATTGAAAAGGGGAGAAGTTCGGTTTTTATTGCATATATCGACGTTTCAGCCTGATTAGAGCGGTTTTACGTGTACATCTTCCCTTGTTAATATAAACGGAAAATCAAGAACATTATAGTTAATTCTAATGAAAACACATTGTTTTTTATCATTTGTATTGGAAACAACACTGTCATATGTCTTTTCTTGGAACTAAATAATACGAAACCTCGCTCTATGATTTGAAGTTAAAATCCTCATACATGGTTAAATAGTGACTTTTTTCACGTTTTTCATGTAGTTTGATATTACGTAAATATATTCATTTTTACCAATATTTCGATACTATTTCATGTAGTATCACGATATGTGATTTGGCCTTCAAATCTCAGAATTTCGCATAATATTGCATTTTAAGCAAGTTTTCTTGCATTTTGTTTCGTACGAAAAATCATAAAGTTTAGCAATATTTTGACGTTTATCATCTCCTTTTCCTTCATGTGATTTAAACAAAATATCATCGAGTTAGGCAATATTTTCCCTTTTCCCACGTTTTTGTGAATTTTCCGTCCATGGGTAATAATTCATATATAAACGATAAAAATGATGCAAACACATAATTGATTAGATAATAACCTTAAATACTTCATTTTCAATCATCTATTTGTTTCTCGTTAAAATACTGAGTAAGATATTGAAAAGGGGAGAAGTTCGGTTTTTATTGCATATATCGACGTTTCAGAGTGATTAGAGCGGTTTTACGTGTACATCTTCCCTTGTTAATATAAACGGAAAATCAAGAACATTATAGTTAATTCTAATGAAAACACATTGTTTTTTATCATTTGTATTGGAAACAACATTGTCATATGTCTTTTCTTGGAACTAAATAATACGAAACCTCGCTCTATGATTTGAAGGTAAAATCCTCAAATATCGTAAAATAGTGACTTTTCCACGTTAATCATGTAGTTTGATATTACGCACATATATTCATTTTTACCAATATTTCGATACTATTTCATGTAGTATCACGATATGTGATTTGGCCTTCAAATCTCAGAATTTCGCATAATATTGCATTTTAATCAAGTTTTCTTGCATTTTGTTTCGTACGAAAAATCATCGAATTTAGCAATATTTTGACGTTTATCATCCTCTTTTCCTTCATGTGATTTAAATATAATATCATCGAAATAGGCAATATTTTGCCGTTTTCCACGTTTTTGTGAATTTTCAGTACATGGGTATTAATTCATATATATACGATAAAAATGATGCAAACACATAATTGATTAGATAATAACCTTAAATACTTCATTTTCAATCTATTTGAAAATATATTTTTCATATATTTCATATATTTTCATATATTTGTTTCTCGTTAAAATACTGATTAAGATATTGAAAAGGGGAGAAGTTCGGTTTTTATTGCATATATCGACGTTTCAGCCGGATTAGAGCGGTTTTACGTGTACATCTTCCCTCGTTCACATAAACGGAAAATCAAGAACATTATAGTTAATTCTAATGAAAACACATTGTTTTTTATCATTTGTATTGGAAACAACATTGTCATATGTCTTTTCTTGGAACTAAATAATACGAAACCTCGCACTATGATTTGAAGTTAAAATCCTCATATATGGTTAAATAGTGACTTTTTTCACGTTTTTCATGTAGTTTGATATTACGTAAATATATTCATTTTTACCAATATTTCGATACTATTTCATGTAGTATCACGATATGTGATTTGGCCTTCAAATCTCAGAATTTCACATAATATTGCATTTTAAGCAAGTTTTCTTGCATTTTGTTTCGTACGAAAAATCATCGAATATAGCAATATTTTGACGTTTATCATCCCCTTTTCCTTCATGTGATTTAAACAAAATATCATCGAATTAGGCAATATTTTGCCGTTTTCCACGTTTTTGTGAATTTTCAGTCCATGGGTATTACTTCATATATATACGATAAAAATGATGCAAACACATAATTGATTAGATAATAACCTTAAATACTTAATTTTCAATCATCTATTTGCTTCTCGTTAAAATACTGTGTAAGATATTGAAAAGGGGAGAAGTTCGGTTTTTATTGCATATATCGACGTTTCAGCCTGATTAGAGCGGTTTTACGTGTACATCTTCCCTTGTTAATATAAACGGAAAATCAAGAACATTATAGTTAATTCTAATGAAAACACATTGTTTTTTATCATTTGTATTGGAAACAACATTGTCATATGTCTTTTCTTGGAACTAAAGAATACGAAACCTCGCTCTATGATTTGAAGTTAAAATCCTCATACATGGTTAAATAGTGACTTTTTTCACGTTTTTCATGTAGTTTGATATTACGTAAATATATTCATTTTTACCAATATTTCGATACTATTTCATGTAGTATCACGATATGTGATTTGGCCTTCAAATCTCAGAATTTCGCATAATATTGCATTTTAAGCAAGTTTTCTTGCATTTTGTTTCGTACGAAAAATCATCGAATTTAGCAATATTTTGACGTTTATCATCCCCTTTTCCTTCCTGTGATTTAAATAAAATATCATCGAATTAGGCAATATTTTGCCGTTTTCCACGTTTTTGTGAATTTTCAGTCCATGGGTATTAATTCATATATATACGATAAAAATGATGCAAACACATAATTGATTAGATAATAACCTTAAATACTTCATTTTCAATCATCTATTTGTTTCTCGTTAAAATACTGAGTAAGATATTGAAAAGGGGACAAGTTCGGTTTTTATTGCATATATCGACGTTTCAGCCTGATTAGAGCGGTTTTACGTGTACATCTTCCCTTGTTAATATAAACGGAAAATCAAGAACATTATAGTTAATTCTAATGAAAACACATTGTTTTTTATCATTTGTATTGGAAACAACATTGTCATATGTCTTTTCTTGGAACTAAAGAATACGAAACCTCGCTCTATGATTTGAAGGTAAAATCCTCAAATATGGTAAAATAGTGACTTTTCCACGTTAATCATGTAGTTTGATATTACGCACATATATTCATTTTTACCAATATTTCGATACTATTTCATGTAGTATCACGATATGTGATTTGGCCTTCAAATCTCAGAATTTCGCATAATATTGCATTTTAAGCAAGTTTTCTTGCATTTTGTTTCGTACGAAAAATCATCGAATTAGCAATATTTTGACGTTTATCATCCCCTTTTCCTTCATGTGATTTAAACAAAATATCATCGAATTAGGCAATATTTTGCCGTTTTCCACGTTTTTGTGAATTTTCAGTCCATGAGTATTACTTCACATATATATACGATAAAAATGATGCAAACACATAATTGATTAGATAATAACCTTAAATACTTAATTTTCAATCATTTATTTGCTTCTCGTGAAAGTACTGTGTAAGATATTGAAAAGGGGAGAAGTTCGGTTTTTATTGCATATATCGACGTTTCAGCCTGATTAGAGCGGTTTTACGTGTACATCTTCCCTTGTTAATATAAACGGAAAATCAAGAACATTATAGTTAATTCTAATGAAAACACATTGTTTTTTATCATTTGTATTGGAAACAACACTGTCATATGTCTTTTCTTGGAACTAAATAATACGAAACCTCGCTCTATGATTTGAAGTTAAAATCCTCATACATGGTTAAATAGTGACTTTTTTCACGTTTTTCATGTAGTTTGATATTACGTAAATATATTCATTTTTACCAATATTTCGATACTATTTCATGTAGTATCACGATATGTGATTTGGCCTTCAAATCTCAGAATTTCGCATAATATTGCATTTTAAGCAAGTTTTCTTGCATTTTGTTTCGTACGAAAAATCATCGAATTTAGCAATATTTTGACGTTTATCATCCCCTTTTCCTTCATGTGATTTAAACAAAATATCATCGAATTAGGCAATATTTTGCCGTTTTCCACGTTTTTGTGAATTTTCAGTCCATGGGTATTACTTCATATATATACGATAAAAATGATGCAAACACATAATTGATTAGATAATAATCTTAAATACTTAAGTTTCAATCATCTATTTGCTTCTCGTTAAAATACTGAGTAAGATATTGAAAAGGGGAGAAGTTCGGTTTTTATTGCATATATCGACGTTTCAGCCTGATTAGAGCGGTTTTACGTGTACATCTTCCCTTGTTAATATAAACGGAAAATCAAGAACATTATAGTTAATTCTAATGAAAACACATTGTTTTTTATCATTTGTATTGGAAACAACATTGTCATATGTCTTTTCTTGGAACTAAATAATACGAAACCTCGCTCTATGATTTGAAGGTAAAATCCTCAAATATCGTAAAATAGTGACTTTTCCACGTTAATCATGTAGTTTGATATTGCGCACATATATTCATTTTTACCAATATTTCGATACTATTTCATGTAGTATCACGATATGTGATTTGGCCTTCAAATCTCAGAATTTCGCATAATATTGCATTTTAAGCAAGTTTTCTTGCATTTTGTTTCGTACGAAAAATCATCGAATTTAGCAATATTTTGACGTTTATCATCCTCTTTTCCTTCATGTGATTTAAATATAATATCATCGAAATAGGCAATATTTTGCCGTTTTCCACGTTTTTGTGAATTTTCAGTACATGGGAATTAATTCATATATATACGATAAAAATGATGCAAACACATAATTGATTAGATAATAACCTTAAATACTTCATTTTCAATTTATTTGAAAATATATTTTTCATATATTTCATATATTTTCATATATTTGTTTCTCGTTAAAATACTGATTAAGATATTGAAAAGGGGAGAAGTTCGATTTTTATTGCATATATCGACGTTTCAGCCGGATTAGAGCGGTTTTACGTGTACATCTTCCCTCGTTCACATAAACGGAAAATCAAGAACATTATAGTTAATTCTAATGAAAACACATTGTTTTTTATCATTTGTATTGGAAACAACATTGTCATATGTCTTTTCTTGGAACTAAATAATACGAAACCTCGCTCTATGATTTGAAGTTAAAATCCTCATATATGGTTAAATAGTGACTTTTTTCACGTTTTTCATGTAGTTTGATATTACGTAAATATATTCATTTTTACCAATATTTCGATACTATTTCATGTAGTATCACGATATGTGATTTGGCCTTCAAATCTCAGAATTTCGCATAATATTGCATTTTAAGCAAGTTTTCTTGCATTTTGTTTCGTACGAAAAATCATCGAATTTAGCAATATGTTGACGTTTATCATCCCCTTTTCCTTCCTGTGATTTAAATAAAATATCATCGAATTAGGCAATATTTTGCCGTTTTCCACGTTTTTGTGAATTTTCAGTCCATGGGTATTAATTCATATATATACGATAAAAATGATGCAAACACATAATTGATTAGATAATAACCTTAAATACTTCATTTTCAATCATCTATTTGTTTCTCGTTAAAATACTGAGTACGATATTGAAAAGGGGAGAAGTTCGGTTTTTATTGCATATATCGACGTTTCAGAGTGATTAGAGCGGTTTTACGTGTACATCTTCCCTTGTTAATATAAACGGAAAATCAAGAACATTATAGTTAATTCTAATGAAAACACATTGTTTTTTATCATTTGTATTGGAAACAACATTGTCATATGTCTTTTCTTGGAACTAAATAATACGAAATCTCGCTCTATGATTTGAAGGTAAAATCCTCAAATATCGTAAAATAGTGACTTTTCCACGTTAATCATGTAGTTTGATATTACGCACATATATTCATTTTTACCAATATTTCGATACTATTTCATGTAGTATCACGATATGTGATTTGGCCTTCAAATCTCAGAATTTCGCATAATATTGCATTTTAAGCAAGTTTTCTTGCATTTTGTTTCGTACGAAAAATCATCGAATTTAGCAATATTTTGACGTTTATCATCCTCTTTTCCTTCATGTGATTTAAATATAATATCATCGAAATAGGCAATATTTTGCCGTTTTCCACGTTTTTGTGAATTTTCAGTACATGGGTATTAATTCATATATATACGATAAAAATGATGCAAACACATAATTGATTAGATAATAACCTTAAATACTTCATTTTCAATCTATTTGAAAATATATTTTTCATATATTTCATATATTTTCATATATTTGTTTCTCGTTAAAATACTGATTAAGATATTGAAAAGGGGAGAAGTTCGGTTTTTATTGCATATATCGACGTTTCAGCCGGATTAGAGCGGTTTTACGTGTACATCTTCCCTCGTTCATATAAACGGAAAATCAAGAACATTATAGTTAATTCTAATGAAAACACATTGTTTTTTATCATTTGTATTGGAAACAACATTGTCATATGTCTTTTCTTGGAACTAAATAATACGAAACCTCGCTCTATGATTTGAAGTTAAAATCCTCATATATGGTTAAATAGTGACTTTTTTCACGTTTTTCATGTAGTTTGATATTACGTAAATATATTCATTTTTACCAATATTTCGATACTATTTCATGTAGTATCACGATATGTGATTTGGCCTTCAAATCTCAGAATTTCGCATATTATTGCATTTTAAGCAAGTTTTCTTGCATTTTGTTTCGTACGAAAAATCATCGAATATAGCAATATTTTGACGTTTATCATCCCCTTTTCCTTCATGTGATTTAAACAAAATATCATCGAATTAGGCAATATTTTGCCGTTTTCCACGTTTTTGTGAATTTTCAGTCCATGGGTATTACTTCATATATATACGATAAAAATGATGCAAACACATAATTGATTAGATAATAACCTTAAATACTTAATTTTCAATCATCTATTTGCTTCTCGTTAAAATACTGTGTAAGATATTGAAAAGGGGAGAAGTTCGGTTTTTATTGCATATATCGACGTTTCAGCCGGATTAGAGCGGTTTTACGTGTACATCTTCCCTTGTTAATATAAACGGAAAATCAAGAACATTATAGTTAATTCTAATGAAAACACATTGTTTTTTATCATTTGTATTGGAAACAACACTGTCATATGTCTTTTCTTGGAACTAAATAATACGAAACCTCGCTCTATGATTTGAAGTTAAAATCCTCATACATGGTTAAATAGTGGCTTTTTTCACGTTTTTCATGTAGTTTGATATTACGTAAATATATTCATTTTTACCAATATTTCGATACTATTTCATGGAGTATCACGATATGTGATTTGGCCTTCAAATCTCAGAATTTCGCATAATATTGCATTTTAAGCAAGTTTTCTTGCATTTTGTTTCGTACGAAAAATCATCGAATTTAGCAATATTTTGACGTTTATCATCCCCTTTTCCTTCCTGTGATTTAAATAAAATATCATCGAATTAGGCAATATTTTGCCGTTTTCCACGTTTTTGTGAATTTTCAGTCCATGGGTATTAATTCATATATATACGATAAAAATGATGCAAACACATAATTGATTAGATAATAACCTTAAATACTTCATTTTCAATCATCTATTTGTTTCTCGTTAAAATACTGAGTAAGATATTGAAAAGGGGAGAAGTTCGGTTTTTATTGCATATATCGACGTTTCAGAGTGATTAGAGCGGTTTTACGTGTACATCTTCCCTTATTAATATAAACGGAAAATCAAGAACATTATAGTTAATTCTAATGAAAACACATTGTTTTTTATCATTTGTATTGGAAACAACATTGTCATATGTCTTTTCTTGGAACTAAATAATACGAAATCTCGCTCTATGATTTGAAGGTAAAATCCTCAAATATCGTAAAATAGTGACTTTTCCACGTTAATCATGTAGTTTGATATTACGCACATATATTCATTTTTACCAATATTTCGATACTATTTCATGTAGTATCACGATATGTGATTTGGCCTTCAAATCTCAGAATTTCGCATAATATTGCATTTTAAGCAAGTTTTCTTGCATTTTGTTTCGTACGAAAAATCATCGAATTTAGCAATATTTTGACGTTTATCATCCTCTTTTCCTTCATGTGATTTAAATATAATATCATCGAAATAGGCAATATTTTGCCGTTTTCCACGTTTTTGTGAATTTTCAGTACATGGGTAATAATTCATATATATACGATAAAAATGATGCAAACACATAATTGATTAGATAATAACCTTAAATACTTCATTTTCAATCTATTTGAAAATATATTTTTCATATATTTCATATATTTTCATATATTTGTTTCTCGTTAAAATACTGATTAAGATATTGAAAAGGGGAGAAGTTCGGTTTTTATTGCATATATCGACGTTTCAGCCGGATTAGAGCGGTTTTACGTGTACATCTTCCCTCGTTCATATAAACGGAAAATCAAGAACATTATAGTTAATTCTAATGAAAACACATTGTTTTTTATCATTTGTATTGGAAACAACATTGTCATATGTCTTTTCTTGGAACTAAATAATACGAAACCTCGCTCTATGATTTGAAGTTAAAATCCTCATATATGGTTAAATAGTGACTTTTTTCACGTTTTTCATGTAGTTTGATATTACGTAAATATATTCATTTTTACCAATATTTCGATACTATTTCATGTAGTATCACGATATGTGATTTGGCCTTCAAATCTCAGAATTTCGCATATTATTGCATTTTAAGCAAGTTTTCTTGCATTTTGTTTCGTACGAAAAATCATCGAATATAGCAATATTTTGACGTTTATCATCCCCTTTTCCTTCATGTGATTTAAAGAAAATATCATCGAATTAGGCAATATTTTGCCGTTTTCCACGTTTTTGTGAATTTTCAGTCCATGGGTATTACTTCATATATATACGATAAAAATGATGCAAACACATAATTGATTAGATAATAACCTTAAATACTTAATTTTCAATCATCTATTTGCTTCTCGTTAAAATACTGTGTAAGATATTGAAAAGGGGAGAAGTTCGGTTTTTATTGCATATATCGACGTTTAAGCCTGATTAGAGCGGTTTTACGTGTACATCTTCCCTTGTTAATATAAACGGAAAATCAAGAACATTATAGTTAATTCTAATGAAAACACATTGTTTTTTATCATTTGTATTGGAAACAACACTGTCATATGTCTTTTCTTGGAACTAAATAATACGAAACCTCGCTCTATGATTTGAAGTTAAAATCCTCATACATGGTTAAATAGTGACTTTTTTCACGTTTTTCATGTAGTTTGATATTACGTAAATATATTCATTTTTTCCAATATTTCGATACTATTTCATGTAGTATCACGATATGTGATTTGGCCTTCAAATCTCAGAATTTCGCATAATATTGCATTTTAAGCAAGTTTTCTTGCATTTTGTTTCGTACGAAAAATCATCGAATTTAGCAATATTTTGACGTTTATCATCCCCTTTTCCTTCCTGTGATTTAAATAAAATATCATCGAATTAGGCAATATTTTGCCGTTTTCCACGTTTTTGTGAATTTTCAGTCCATGGGTATTAATTCATATATATACGATAAAAATGATGCAAACACATAATTGATTAGATAATAACCTTAAATACTTCATTTTCAATCATCTATTTGTTTCTCGTTAAAATACTGAGTAAGATATTGAAAAGGGGACAAGTTCGGTTTTTATTGCATATATCGACGTTTCAGCCTGATTAGAGCGGTTTTACGTGTACATCTTCCCTTGTTAATATAAACGGAAAATCAAGAACATTATAGTTAATTCTAATGAAAACACATTGTTTTTTATCATTTGTATTGGAAACAACATTGTCATATGTCTTTTCTTGGAACTAAAGAATACGAAACCTCGCTCTATGATTTGAAGGTAAAATCCTCAAATATCGTAAAATAGTGACTTTTCCACGTTAATCATGTAGTTTGATATTGCGCACATATATTCATTTTTACCAATATTTCGATACTATTTCATGTAGTATCACGATATGTGATTTGGCCTTCAAATCTCAGAATTTCGCATAATATTGCATTTTAAGCAAGTTTTCTTGCATTTTGTTTCGTACGAAAAATCATCGAATTTAGCAATATTTTGACGTTTATCATCCTCTTTTCCTTCATGTGATTTAAATATAATATCATCGAAATAGGCAATATTTTGCCGTTTTCCACGTTTTTGTGAATTTTCAGTACATGGGTATTAATTCATATATATACGATAAAAATGATGCAAACACATAATTGATTAGATAATAACCTTAAATACTTCATTTTCAATCTATTTGAAAATATATTTTTCATATATTTCATATATTTTCATATATTTGTTTCTCGTTAAAATACTGATTAAGATATTGAAAAGGGGAGAAGTTCGGTTTTTATTGCATATATCGACGTTTCAGCCGGATTAGAGCGGTTTTACGTGTACATCTTCCCTCGTTCATATAAACGGAAAATCAAGAACATTATAGTTAATTCTAATGAAAACACATTGTTTTTTATCATTTGTATTGGAAACAACATTGTCATATGTCTTTTCTTGGAACTAAATAATACGAAACCTCGCTCTATGATTTGAAGTTAAAATCCTCATATATGGTTAAATAGTGACTTTTTTCACGTTTTTCATGTAGTTTGATATTACGTAAATATATTCATTTTTACCAATATTTCGATACTATTTCATGTAGTATCACGATATGTGATTTGGCCTTCAAATCTCAGAATTTCGCATATTATTGCATTTTAAGCAAGTTTTCTTGCATTTTGTTTCGTACGAAAAATCATCGAATATAGCAATATTTTGACGTTTATCATCCCCTTTTCCTTCATGTGATTTAAAGAAAATATCATCGAATTAGGCAATATTTTGCCGTTTTCCACGTTTTTGTGAATTTTCAGTCCATGGGTATTACTTCATATATATACGATAAAAATGATGCAAACACATAATTGATTAGATAATAACCTTAAATACTTAATTTTCAATCATCTATTTGCTTCTCGTTAAAATACTGTGTAAGATATTGAAAAGGGGAGAAGTTCGGTTTTTATTGCATATATCGACGTTTCAGCCTGATTAGAGCGGTTTTACGTGTACATCTTCCCTTGTTAATATAAACGGAAAATCAAGAACATTATAGTTAATTCTAATGAAAACACATTGTTTTTTATCATTTGTATTGGAAACAACACTGTCATATGTCTTTTCTTGGAACTAAATAATACGAAACCTCGCTCTATGATTTGAAGTTAAAATCCTCATACATGGTTAAATAGTGACTTTTTTCACGTTTTTCATGTAGTTTGATATTACGTAAATATATTCATTTTTACCAATATTTCGATACTATTTCATGTAGTATCACGATATGTGATTTGGCCTTCAAATCTCAGAATTTCGCATAATATTGCATTTTAAGCAAGTTTTCTTGCATTTTGTTTCGTACGAAAAATCATCGAATTTAGCAATATTTTGACGTTTATCATCCCCTTTTCCTTCCTGTGATTTAAATAAAATATCATCGAAATAGGCAATATTTTGCCGTTTTCCACGTTTTTGTGAATTTTCAGTCCATGGGTATTACTTCATATATATACGATAAAAATGATGCAAACACATAATTGATTAGATAATAACCTTAAATACTTAATTTTCAATCATCTATTTGCTTCTCGTTAAAATACTGTGTAAGATATTGAAAAGGGGAGAAGTTCGGTTTTTATTCCATATATATAGACGTTTCAGCCTGATTTGAGCGGTTTTACGTGTACATCTTCCCTTGTTAATATAAACGGAAAATCAAGAACATTATAGTTAATTCTAATGAAAACACATTGTTTTTTATCATTTGTATTGGAAACAACACTGTCATATGTCTTTTCTTGGAACTAAATAATACGAAACCTCGCTCTATGATTTGAAGTTAAAATCCTCATACATGGTTAAATAGTGACTTTTTTCACGTTTTTCATGTAGTTTGATATTACGTAAATATATTCATTTTTACCAATATTTCGATACTATTTCATGTAGTATCACGATATGTGATTTGGCCTTCAAATCTCAGAATTTCGCATAATATTGCATTTTAAGCAAGTTTTCTTGCATTTTGTTTCGTACGAAAAATCATCGAATTTAGCAATATTTTGACGTTTATCATCCCCTTTTCCTTCCTGTGATTTAAATAAAATATCATCGAATTAGGCAATATTTTGCCGTTTTCCACGTTTTTGTGAATTTTCAGTCCATGGGTATTAATTCATATATATACGATAAAAATGATGCAAACACATAATTGATTAGATAATAACCTTAAATACTTCATTTTCAATCATCTATTTGTTTCTCGTTAAAATACTGAGTAAGATATTGAAAAGGGGACAAGTTCGGTTTTTATTGCATATATCGACGTTTCAGCCTGAGTAGAGCGGTTTTACGTGTACATATTCCCTTGTTAATATAAACGGAAAATCAAGAACATTATAGTTAATTCTAATGAAAACACATTGTTTTTTATCATTTGTATTGGAAACAACATTGTCATATGTCTTTTCTTGGAACTAAAGAATACGAAACCTCGCTCTATGATTTGAAGGTAAAATCCTCAAATATGGTAAAATAGTGACTTTTCCACGTTAATCATGTAGTTTGATATTACGCACATATATTCATTTTTACCAATATTTCGATACTATTTCATGTAGTATCACGATATGTGATTTGGCCTTCAAATCTCAGAATTTCGCATAATATTGCATTTTAAGCAAGTTTTCTTGCATTTTGTTTCGTACGAAAAATCATCGAATTAGCAATATTTTGACGTTTATCATCCCCTTTTCCTTCATGTGATTTAAACAAAATATCATCGAATTAGGCAATATTTTGCCGTTTTCCACGTTTTTGTGAATTTTCAGTCCATGAGTATTACTTCACATATATATACGATAAAAATGATGCAAACACATAATTGATTAGATAATAACCTTAAATACTTAATTTTCAATCATCTATTTGTTTCTCGTTAAAATACTGAGTAAGATATTGAAAAGGGGAGATGTTCGGTTTTTATTGCATATATCGACGTTTCAGCCGGATTAGAGCGGTTTTACGTGTACATCTTCCCTCGTTAATATAAACGGAAAATTAAGAACATTATAGTTAATTCTAATGAAAACACATTGATTTTTATCATTTGTATTGGAAACAACATTGTCATATGTCTTTTCTTGGATCTAAATAGTACGAAACCTCGCTCTATGATTTGGAATTAAAATCCTCAAATATGGTTAAATAGTGACTTTTTCACGTTTTTCATGTAGTTTGATATTAAGTAAATATATTCATTTTTACCAATATTTCGATCCTATTTCATGTAGTATCACGATATGTGATTTGGCCTTCAAATCTCAGAATTTCGCATAATATTGCATTTTAAGCAAGTTTTCTTGCATTTTGTTTCGTACGAAAAATCATCAAGTTTAGCAATATTTTGACGTTTATCATCTCCTTTTCCTTCATGTGATTTAAACAAAATATCATCGAGTTAGGCAATATTTTCCCTTTTCCCACGTTTTTGTGAATTTTCCGTCCATGGGTATTAATTCATATATAAACGATAAAAATGATGCAAACACATAATTGATTAGATAATAACCTTAAATGTCGGAAAATCCGACACCATTTAATAATAATATCATACAGACAGATAAGAGCTGTGTTACCAACAAGTTACCCATAGAAAACGTAACCTGTAGTGGAATTACCGTCTAAAGAAAACGGGATATCATCACCACATACCATTATAATTCACCAGCTATTCTGCTGGGAATTATTCTTAAATACATTAGTCTTTGGACTTTACCATCATAAAAACATCTTATATAAATTAACTTAATTATCAATATTAAAGTAGAGTAAATGTGACCCTTCTATCACTTTCTGAAATCTGGACAAAGTAGGCCAGGCGTCAGAGTGGGGAAGGAGGGCAGCCATTGTTGTTATACGAGACCAGAGGCTCACACGGGAGCAAATTCGGCTCCTGTTAATTTTACTTGGACGTAGTGTTATGGATACCAAAGGTGTACCATCTGTCAACACGCTGTCAACAAATCAAGTAAAGTGTTCTTTCCGAAACCCATTATTTATCATTAGTGGCCATTAATGTCATTATATAGGGTGACCCGGTTAGATCACATGGAAGCCTCAAACTAAAGGTAATTAAGCCAGGTCTTCATGTTCCATGTACTGTTTTCTCTGATATACTTGTCATATATAGGTATCTGGCTTCACAGCTAGCGCACTTTTGACAGGTCAAGACGAGGATGCAAGATTTGTGCACCAGTTACTTGGTGATATGGAAGCTACCTCAAAGAGGATAATTTGGTGTCTACACCCTAGTTATACCTGGTGGACTAACCTGCTGTACTATAAGATAAGGAACCTCATCAATTTATGTAGTTAATACTGTAGTTTGATTGGCTGCATATATATAAATATAAACCCCCCCTAATGTGTAGAGGATCGATTTGTGAGATTATGAGATTATTGCAGAAATACAGTCCACTTATCATTATACAAATTGCTATCGAAGTATATAAATTAACGTAAATATAAATTCATATAAATTAAATAAATATAAATCTCACAGGTCGGTTCCCACATTATTTGGACCTTCGGAACCGGAATATTCGGTCCTATGAACCCACATTTGGTCATCTTAGTACCGGATGAACCAGTTAACCAGTGGATTCATTAAATATACTAGTGCAGTGTTATTTAAACAAAGCCAGCAGTCAAGACGGCAGCGTAGCCTCGAGGGAGCTCAGGAGCCTCCCTCAGCCCAGTTCAGCTTCGTCAGCGGTTTCATGCACACCCACAGATATTTGGTGGCGTGTTATTTCGTGAAATGACAGCGCTAATATAGAATCCAGCCAAATTAGTGACTGTGTCTTCGCGATATTGTTCACGGATTTCGTGGTGTTACATTTCGCGAGAGATTATCTACGAATTTTGTGGACTTTATTTCGCGAGGTCACTAATAATATTTAATACTTCTTGATAATATTAGAAGTTTCATAGAGGCTAATTAAGAGGCTATTATTAATTGTGTATATTATTTCTCCAAAATAGAGAATTATTTAATATATATTGCACTAGTGATCACAGTATATTTACTAATTGCCAACCTACAACAGGGTAGGATATTACCATTGACTAGTTGAACTATTATTGTTCATCCTAGTCCCATTATTACTATAGTCAGTTGTACTATATTAAACAACCTAACACCATTAATGAATGGTCCAGACCCTATTTTGGGTGTAATTTTTATCAACTCGAATTGAGTTGTATATATAATAATTTACTTATGATCATTACACCTTTGAGTGATTAATTAGTGTCTCTACCATCCTAGGGTGATATAGAAGAGCTAACCTAAAGGTACTTCCAGTGACACTGGTTTATCACTCAAATCATTAGTGTGTATGATTGTATATATATAATGTGTATTAATTTTAAGTGCTAACCTCTAGTAGAGGTAGGATTATTGCCTAGTGAGTGCAGAAGTTACCCTAGGCTACCATTAGTGTTTGTTCAGTATTATGAGCAGCCCAAGTACAAGCCCCACAAGGCTTCACCAACGAGCCAGTATGGATAATGCAGGGAGAATGAAAAGAACCCTTGCAGGTCTTAAAGGCCACTTAACAAGACAGATCAAGAAATGTGAAGATTTGTCACAACAATCAATAGTTGATCATGCTGACCTGGAAAGCTATTATCAAGCAGCTGCAGGTAAATTTGAGCAAATCAAATGTCAAATAGCAACATATGTGGCTGAACTTGCCAACACCAATTTATCAGAAACAGAAATAGACGACATTATGGTTGATCTTGCGAATTATGAAGATCAAACTCAGGCCACGTTGCAGCCTTATGTCAAATTAATTGCCCAGAACAAGGCAACAACAACAGCAACAACAGCAACAGTTGCATCTAATACGAGTCAAGCAGAAGCTCGACTCCCTCCAATTAATTTACCCACTTTCTCAGGAAAAGATGAGGAAGATTGGGACGAATTTTGGAACAAATTCGTTGACCTTATAGACTCAAAACAATCTTTACCAAAGAGTAGTAAATTCTCTTATTTGCAAGGCCAATTATCAGGTGAGGCTAAAACAGTAGTATCCCATCTGAGATTAACTAATGACGGCTATGATCTGGCAGTAAAACTCCTCAAGGATAATTATGCTGATCCAGAAGTAAGAACATCACATTTAGTTCATGAGCTGTTGCATTTACCCCCACCGGAGGCTTCAGCTGATTCACTCCAAGTCTTCAAGCTGGAGGTAGAATCATTGATCAATGCCCTCAGCCTGACAGCAGATACAAACGGGGCTGAGTGGGTCTTAAAAATAATTGTCCAGGAGAAAATACCTAGGGACATATTGAGACAAATGAGTGCTCATTACAATAAAAGCATCTTATCCATGAATTAAATATCTGAAGGTTTAAAGTCAGTAGTTCATCAATTACGAACACATGACAAATTAAAACCACCAAGTAAACCTTCAGAAACCAATAATAGTAAACCACAGAGTACCAAAGGTACTCCAAATGAATCTAGACAATATAATTCAACACCAAAGTGGAACAGTGGCAGTGTGGGCGTATATGCAGTGGGACCCTCCAAGCCTATAGTTACTGTGTCACCCAAGAACGTGACACCAAAGGGTACTGGAAGCTATGGAACGTGTTTGTTCTGCAATGAGAAACATTCAATGTACGACTGCTCTAATTTTCCTGATAGTGACGCCCGTGTTGAACGACTCAAAGATTTGCAACATTGCACGAGGTGCCTCAGGAAACATAACATCAAGGACTGTGATACCCAATTACACACCTGTAATAGGTGTAACAAAGGTCAGCACCATGCAGCATTGTGCAGAGACACCAAAACAACGTCTCCAAACCCCAAGGTGGAAGATAGCATTCCCACCACAGTACAGTACAGCAAGGTGCAACAAACAAACAGTGTCCAATCGGCAAAGTCTAAAGGTAATACGACTTTGCCTACTGCCCAAATTACCATCCTGAATAAGAGGGCCAAGGTCCATACCCGTGGGTTGTTTGACCAAGGATCCCAGAGAACATATATCACTAAAAAGTTGGCAGATGAACTACAATTAAGGCCTGTAGCCCAGATGTCATTCAACATCTCAGGGTTTGTAACAGATGCAGGACCTCAAGTCTACCAGGTGGTACAACCATCAGTACGTTTAGGCAGGTACGTCTGTAGAGTACAAGCCATTGTGGTGGACAAAATACCAGTAGACCTACAAGTTCAAGGTCTGAGAGCAACAGCCAAATTCCTGAGAAATAGAGGAATACAATTGGCAGATAATATTAAGTCTGATCACCTCACCGACTTCGGTCTCCTTGTAGGGACAGACTATTGTCATCGATTCATCGGTAGCCCTACTAAATATCAGGGTATAACCATGTTAAACTCTGCAGGAGGTAAATTACTCTCAGGCCCAGTATCAAGCCTGAGGAGACCTATGCCTGCAGATAAACAATACCAGTAGAAATTTAAATTTGTCAGCTGATTATATTTCTCCAGTAGCATTATACTAAGGAGATTACAGCTGACTATAGTAACAGAGGTTGATGTTAGTATCATCATTTGAAGCTGAAGATGAGTTCATGAGGCCTCAGTGGCAAATCAGTGAACAGTAGCCTAAAACAGCTACAAGTCACTGCGACCAATGTCACTGAACCCACTGCAGTCTCAGAACCATACTTTACTTTAATGATGAGCTATTCAATCTTCTGAATCAATTAACTAAATTAAACCCCAATAAATCTGATGACTGATTTGATACATTTATTATTTAATCAAGATGTATTCCATGGGCCTCAGTGTTTATATATCAGTGACCAGTTACCTGAAGAAACTTCAAGTTATATCTAATGTCACTGATCTCACTGCAGTCCCTGAATCATACTTGACTGTAGTACTTGATCACATTCAGTCTTCTGGGTTAAATAATATGTAATAAGGCTTGAATATTAGCCTTTCAAGAGTTGACAGGGAAATGAAATCGCATTAGACTTCTAACCCCTGCAACTCTAGTACGGGACATCCGTCCTGTACGAACAGACACATAAATGTGTGATTACTAACTACTAACATCAAATTAATCTAATAATCCGAAGGAGGAGTATCGGTGTTCGTCTGTTCTAAAGAGGACTTCGACCCGTGAGCAGCCCCTGGGGAATTATGTCGGAAAATCCGACACCATTTAATAATAATATCATACAGACAGATAAGAGCTGTGTTACCAACAAGTTACCCATAGAAAACGTAACCTGTAGTGGAATTACCGTCTAAAGAAAACGGGATATCATCACCACATACCATTATAATTCACCAGCTATTCTGCTGGGAATTATTCTTAAATACATTAGTCTTTGGACTTTACCATCATAAAAACATCTTATATAAATTAACTTAATTATCAATATTAAAGTAGAGTAAATGTGACCCTTCTATCACTTTCTGAAATCTGGACAAAGTAGGCCAGGCGTCAGAGTGGGGAAGGAGGGCAGCCATTGTTGTTATACGAGACCAGAGGCTCACACGGGAGCAAATTCGGCTCCTGTTAATTTTACTTGGACGTAGTGTTATGGATACCAAAGGTGTACCATCTGTCAACACGCTGTCAACAAATCAAGTTAAGTGTTCTTTCCGAAACCCATTATTTATCATTAGTGGCCATTAATGTCATTATATAGGGTGACCCGGTTAGATCACATGGAAGCCTCAAACTAAAGGTAATTAAGCCAGGTCTTCATGTTCCATGTACTGTTTTCTCTGATATACTTGTCATATATAGGTATCTGGCTTCACAGCTAGCGCACTTTTGACAGGTCAAGACGAGGATGCAAGATTTGTGCACCAGTTACTGGGTGATATGGAAGCTACCTCAAAGAGGATAATTTGGTGTCTACACCCTAGTTATACCTGGTGGACTAACCTGCTGTACTATAAGATAAGGAACCTCATCAATTTATGTAGTTAATACTGTAGTTTGATTGGCTGCATATATATAAATATAAACCCCCCCTAATGTGTAGAGGATCGATTTGTGAGATTATGAGATTATTGCAGAAATACAGTCCACTTATCATTATACAAATTGCTATCGAAGTATATAAATTAACGTAAATATAAATTCATATAAATTAAATAAATATAAATCTCACAGGTCGGTTCCCACATTAAATACTTCATTTTCAATCATCTATTTGTTTCTCGTTAAAATACTGAGTAAGATATTGAAAAGGGGACAAGTTCGGTTTTTATTGCATATATCGACGTTTCAGCCTGATTAGAGCGGTTTTACGTGTACATCTTCCCTTGTTAATATAAACGGAAAATCAAGAACATTATAGTTAATTCTAATGAAAACACATTGTTTTTTATCATTTGTATTGGAAACAACATTGTCATATGTCTTTTCTTGGAACTAAATAATACGAAACCTCGCTCTATGATTTGAAGGTAAAATCCTCAAATATCGTAAAATAGTGACTTTTCCACGTTAATCATGTAGTTTGATATTGCGCACATATATTCATTTTTACCAATATTTCGATACTATTTCATGTAGTATCACGATATGTGATTTGGCCTTCAAATCTCAGAATTTCGCATAATATTGCATTTTAAGCAAGTTTTCTTGCATTTTGTTTCGTACGAAAAATCATCGAATTTAGCAATATTTTGACGTTTATCATCCTCTTTTCCTTCATGTGATTTAAATATAATATCATCGAAATAGGCAATATTTTGCCGTTTTCCACGTTTTTGTGAATTTTCAGTACATGGGTATTAATTCATATATATACGATAAAAATGATGCAAACACATAATTGATTAGATAATAACCTTAAATACTTCATTTTCAATCTATTTGAAAATATATTTTTCATATATTTCATATATTTTCATATATTTGTTTCTCGTTAAAATACTGATTAAGATATTGAAAAGGGGAGAAGTTCGGTTTTTATTGCATATATCGACGTTTCAGCCGGATTAGAGCGGTTTTACGTGTACATCTTCCCTCGTTCACATAAACGGAAAATCAAGAACATTATAGTTAATTCTAATGAAAACACATTGTTTTTTATCATTTGTATTGGAAACAACATTGTCATATGTCTTTTCTTGGAACTAAATAATACGAAACCTCGCTCTATGATTTGAAGTTAAAATCCTCATATATGGTTAAATAGTGACTTTTTTCACGTTTTTCATGTAGTTTGATATTACGTAAATATATTCATTTTTACCAATATTTCGATACTATTTCATGTAGTATCACGATATGTGATTTGGCCTTCAAATCTCAGAATTTCGCATAATATTGCATTTTAAGCAAGTTTTCTTGCATTTTGTTTCGTACGAAAAATCATCGAATATAGCAATATTTTGACGTTTATCATCCCCTTTTCCTTCATGTGATTTAAACAAAATATCATCGAATTAGGCAATATTTTGCCGTTTTCCACGTTTTTGTGAATTTTCAGTCCATGGGTATTACTTCATATATATACGATAAAAATGATGCAAACACATAATTGATTAGATAATAACCTTAAATACTTAATTTTCAATCATCTATTTGCTTCTCGTTAAAATACTGTGTAAGATATTGAAATGGGGAGAAGTTCGGTTTTTATTGCATATATCGACGTTTCAGCCTGATTAGAGCGGTTTTACGTGTACATCTTCCCTTGTTAATATAAACGGAAAATCAAGAACATTATAGTTAATTCTAATGAAAACACATTGTTTTTTATCATTTGTATTGGAAACAACACTGTCATATGTCTTTTCTTGGAACTAAATAATACGAAACCTCGCTCTATGATTTGAAGTTAAAATCCTCATACATGGTTAAATAGTGACTTTTTCACGTTTTTCATGTAGTTTGATATTACGTAAATATATTCATTTTTACCAATATTTCGATACTATTTCATGTAGTATCACGATATGTGATTTGGCCTTCAAATCTCAGAATTTCGCATAATATTGCATTTTAAGCAAGTTTTCTTGCATTTTGTTTCGTACGAAAAATCATCGAATTTAGCAATATTTTGACGTTTATCATCCCCTTTTCCTTCCTGTGATTTAAATAAAATATCATCGAATTAGGCAATATTTTGCCGTTTTCCACGTTTTTGTGAATTTTCAGTCCATGGGTATTAATTCATATATATACGATAAAAATGATGCAAACACATAATTGATTAGATAATAACCTTAAATACTTCATTTTCAATCATCTATTTGTTTCTCGTTAAAATACTGAGTAAGATATTGAAAAGGGGACAAGTTCGGTTTTTATTGCATATATCGACGTTTCAGCCTGATTAGAGCGGTTTTACGTGTACATCTTCCCTTGTTAATATAAACGGAAAATCAAGAACATTATAGTTAATTCTAATGAAAACACATTGTTTTTTATCATTTGTATTGGAAACAACATTGTCATATGTCTTTTCTTGGAACTAAAGAATACGAAACCTCGCTCTATGATTTGAAGGTAAAATCCTCAAATATGGTAAAATAGTGACTTTTCCACGTTAATCATGTAGTTTGATATTACGCACATATATTCATTTTTACCAATATTTCGATACTATTTCATGTAGTATCACGATATGTGATTTGGCCTTCAAATCTCAGAATTTCGCATAATATTGCATTTTAAGCAAGTTTTCTTGCATTTTGTTTCGTACGAAAAATCATCAAGTTTAGCAATATTTTGACGTTTATCATCTCCTTTTCCTTCATGTGATTTAAACAAAATATCATCGAGTTAGGCAATATTTTCCCTTTTCCCACGTTTTTGTGAATTTTCCGTCCATGGGTATTAATTCATATATAAACGATAAAAATGATGCAAACACATAATTGATTAGATAATAACCTTAAATACTTCATTTTCAATCATCTATTTGTTTCTCGTTAAAATACTGAGTAAGATATTGAAAAGGGGACAAGTTCGGTTTTTATTGCATATATCGACGTTTCAGCCTGATTAGAGCGGTTTTACGTGTACATCTTCCCTTGTTAATATAAACGGAAAATCAAGAACATTATAGTTAATTCTAATGAAAACACATTGTTTTTTATCATTTGTATTGGAAACAACATTGTCATATGTCTTTTCTTGGAACTAAATAATACGAAACCTCGCTCTATGATTTGAAGGTAAAATCCTCAAATATCGTAAAATAGTGACTTTTCCACGTTAATCATGTAGTTTGATATTGCGCACATATATTCATTTTTACCAATATTTCGATACTATTTCATGTAGTATCACGATATGTGATTTGGCCTTCAAATCTCAGAATTTCGCATAATATTGCATTTTAAGCAAGTTTTCTTGCATTTTGTTTCGTACGAAAAATCATCGAATTTAGCAATATTTTGACGTTTATCATCCTCTTTTCCTTCATGTGATTTAAATATAATATCATCGAAATAGGCAATATTTTGCCGTTTCCCACGTTTTTGTGAATTTTCAGTACATGGGTATTAATTCATATATATACGATAAAAATGATGCAAACACATAATTGATTAGATAATAACCTTAAATACTTCATTTTCAATCTATTTGAAAATATATTTTTCATATATTTCATATATTTTCATATATTTGTTTCTCGTTAAAATACTGATTAAGATATTGAAAAGGGGAGAAGTTCGGTTTTTATTGCATATATCGACGTTTCAGCCGGATTAGAGCGGTTTTACGTGTACATCTTCCCTCGTTCACATAAACGGAAAATCAAGAACATTATAGTTAATTCTAATGAAAACACATTGTTTTTTATCATTTGTATTGGAAACAACATTGTCATATGTCTTTTCTTGGAACTAAATAATACGAAACCTCGCTCTATGATTTGAAGTTAAAATCCTCATATATGGTTAAATAGTGACTTTTTTCACGTTTTTCATGTAGTTTGATATTACGTAAATATATTCATTTTTACCAATATTTCGATACTATTTCATGTAGTATCACGATATGTGATTTGGCCTTCAAATCTCAGAATTTCGCATAATATTGCATTTTAAGCAAGTTTTCTTGCATTTTGTTTCGTACGAAAAATCATCGAATATAGCAATATTTTGACGTTTATCATCCCCTTTTCCTTCATGTGATTTAAACAAAATATCATCGAATTAGGCAATATTTTGCCGTTTTCCACGTTTTTGTGAATTTTCAGTCCATGGGTATTACTTCATATATATACGATAAAAATGATGCAAACACATAATTGATTAGATAATAACCTTAAATACTTAATTTTCAATCATCTATTTGCTTCTCGTTAAAATACTGTGTAAGATATTGAAAAGGGGAGAAGTTCGGTTTTTATTGCATATATCGACGTTTCAGCCTGATTAGAGCGGTTTTACGTGTACATCTTCCCTTGTTAATATAAACGGAAAATCAAGAACATTATAGTTAATTCTAATGAAAACACATTGTTTTTTATCATTTGTATTGGAAACAACACTGTCATATGTCTTTTCTTGGAACTAAATAATACGAAACCTCGCTCTATGATTTGAAGTTAAAATCCTCATACATGGTTAAATAGTGACTTTTTCACGTTTTTCATGTAGTTTGATATTACGTAAATATATTCATTTTTACCAATATTTCGATACTATTTCATGTAGTATCACGATATGTGATTTGGCCTTCAAATCTCAGAATTTCGCATAATATTGCATTTTAAGCAAGTTTTCTTGCATTTTGTTTCGTACGAAAAATCATCGAATTTAGCAATATTTTGACGTTTATCATCCCCTTTTCCTTCCTGTGATTTAAATAAAATATCATCGAATTAGGCAATATTTTGCCGTTTTCCACGTTTTTGTGAATTTTCAGTCCATGGGTATTAATTCATATATATACGATAAAAATGATGCAAACACATAATTGATTAGATAATAACCTTAAATACTTCATTTTCAATCATCTATTTGTTTCTCGTTAAAATACTGAGTAAGATATTGAAAAGGGGACAAGTTCGGTTTTTATTGCATATATCGACGTTTCAGCCTGATTAGAGCGGTTTTACGTGTACATCTTCCCTTGTTAATATAAACGGAAAATCAAGAACATTATAGTTAATTCTAATGAAAACACATTGTTTTTTATCATTTGTATTGGAAACAACATTGTCATATGTCTTTTCTTGGAACTAAAGAATACGAAACCTCGCTCTATGATTTGAAGGTAAAATCCTCAAATATGGTAAAATAGTGACTTTTCCACGTTAATCATGTAGTTTGATATTACGCACATATATTCATTTTAACCAATATTTCGATACTATTTCATGTAGTATCACGATATGTGATTTGGCCTTCAAATCTCAGAATTTCGCATAATATTGCATTTTAAGCAAGTTTTCTTGCATTTTGTTTCGTACGAAAAATCATCGAATTAGCAATATTTTGACGTTTATCATCCCCTTTTCCTTCATGTGATTTAAACAAAATATCATCGAATTAGGCAATATTTTGCCGTTTTCCAAGTTTTTGTGAATTTTCAGTCCATGAGTATTACTTCACATATATATACGATAAAAATGATGCAAACACATAATTGATTAGATAATAACCTTAAATACTTAATTTTCAATCATCTATTTGTTTCTCGTTAAAATACTGAGTAAGATATTGAAAAGGGGAGATGTTCGGTTTTTATTGCATATATCGACGTTTCAGCCGGATTAGAGCGGTTTTACGTGTACATCTTCCGTCGTTAATATAAACGGAAAATTAAGAACATTATAGTTAATTCTAATGAAAACACATTGATTTTTATCATTTGTATTGGAAACAACATTGTCATATGTCTTTTCTTGGATCTAAATAGTACGAAACCTCGCTCTATGATTTGGAATTAAAATCCTCAAATATGGTTAAATAGTGACTTTTTCACGTTTTTCATGTAGTTTGATATTAAGTAAATATATTCATTTTTACCAATATTTCGATCCTATTTCATGTAGTATCACGATATGTGATTTGGCCTTCAAATCTCAGAATTTCGCATAATATTGCATTTTAAGCAAGTTTTCTTGCATTTTGTTTCGTACGAAAAATCATCAAGTTTAGCAATATTTTGACGTTTATCATCTCCTTTTCCTTCATGTGATTTAAACAAAATATCATCGAGTTAGGCAATATTTTCCCTTTTCCCACGTTTTTGTGAATTTTCCGTCCATGGGTATTAATTCATATATAAACGATAAAAATGATGCAAACACATAATTGATTAGATAATAACCTTAAATACTTCATTTTCAATCATCTATTTGTTTCTCGTTAAAATACTGAGTAAGATATTGAAAAGGGGACAAGTTCGGTTTTTATTGCATATATCGACGTTTCAGCCTGATTAGAGCGGTTTTACGTGTACATCTTCCCTTGTTAATATAAACGGAAAATCAAGAACATTATAGTTAATTCTAATGAAAACACATTGTTTTTTATCATTTGTATTGGAAACAACATTGTCATATGTCTTTTCTTGGAACTAAATAATACGAAACCTCGCTCTATGATTTGAAGGTAAAATCCTCAAATATCGTAAAATAGTGACTTTTCCACGTTAATCATGTAGTTTGATATTGCGCACATATATTCATTTTTACCAATATTTCGATACTATTTCATGTAGTATCACGATATGTGATTTGGCCTTCAAATCTCAGAATTTCGCATAATATTGCATTTTAAGCAAGTTTTCTTGCATTTTGTTTCGTACGAAAAATCATCGAATTTAGCAATATTTTGACGTTTATCATCCTCTTTTCCTTCATGTGATTTAAATATAATATCATCGAAATAGGCAATATTTTGCCGTTTTCCACGTTTTTGTGAATTTTCAGTACATGGGTATTAATTCATATATATACGATAAAAATGATGCAAACACATAATTGATTAGATAATAACCTTAAATACTTCATTTTCAATCTATTTGAAAATATATTTTTCATATATTTCATATATTTTCATATATTTGTTTCTCGTTAAAATACTGATTAAGATATTGAAAAGGGGAGAAGTTCGGTTTTTATTGCATATATCGACGTTTCAGCCGGATTAGAGCGGTTTTACGTGTACATCTTCCCTCGTTCACATAAACGGAAAATCAAGAACATTATAGTTAATTCTAATGAAAACACATTGTTTTTTATCATTTGTATTGGAAACAACATTGTCATATGTCTTTTCTTGGAACTAAATAATACGAAACCTCGCTCTATGATTTGAAGTTAAAATCCTCATATATGGTTAAATAGTGACTTTTTTCACGTTTTTCATGTAGTTTGATATTACGTAAATATATTCATTTTTACCAATATTTCGATACTATTTCATGTAGTATCACGATATGTGATTTGGCCTTCAAATCTCAGAATTTCGCATAATATTGCATTTTAAGTAAGTTTTCTTGCATTTTGTTTCGTACGAAAAATCATCGAATATAGCAATATTTTGACGTTTATCATCCCCTTTTCCTTCATGTGATTTAAACAAAATATCATCGAATTAGGCAATATTTTGCCGTTTTCCACGTTTTTGTGAATTTTCAGTCCATGGGTATTACTTCATATATATACGATAAAAATGATGCAAACACATAATTGATTAGATAATAACCTTAAATACTTAATTTTCAATCATCTATTTGCTTCTCGTTAAAATACTGTGTAAGATATTGAAAAGGGGAGAAGTTCGGTTTTTATTGCATATATCGACGTTTCAGCCTGATTAGAGCGGTTTTACGTGTACATCTTCCCTTGTTAATATAAACGGAAAATCAAGAACATTATAGTTAATTCTAATGAAAACACATTGTTTTTTATCATTTGTATTGGAAACAACACTGTCATATGTCTTTTCTTGGAACTAAAGAATACGAAACCTCGCTCTATGATTTGAAGGTAAAATCCTCAAATATGGTAAAATAGTGACTTTTCCACGTTAATCATGTAGTTTGATATTACGCACATATATTCATTTTAACCAATATTTCGATACTATTTCATGTAGTATCACGATATGTGATTTGGCCTTCAAATCTCAGAATTTCGCATAATATTGCATTTTAAGCAAGTTTTCTTGCATTTTGTTTCGTACGAAAAATCATCGAATTAGCAATATTTTGACGTTTATCATCCCCTTTTCCTTCATGTGATTTAAACAAAATATCATCGAATTAGGCAATATTTTGCCGTTTTCCAAGTTTTTGTGAATTTTCAGTCCATGAGTATTACTTCACATATATATACGATAAAAATGATGCAAACACATAATTGATTAGATAATAACCTTAAATACTTAATTTTCAATCATCTATTTGTTTCTCGTTAAAATACTGAGTAAGATATTGAAAAGGGGAGATGTTCGGTTTTTATTGCATATATCGACGTTTCAGCCGGATTAGAGCGGTTTTACGTTTACATCTTCCCTCGTTAATATAAACGGAAAATTAAGAACATTATAGTTAATTCTAATGAAAACACATTGATTTTTATCATTTGTATTGGAAACAACATTGTCATATGTCTTTTCTTGGATCTAAATAGTACGAAACCTCGCTCTATGATTTGGAATTAAAATCCTCAAATATGGTTAAATAGTGACTTTTTCACGTTTTTCATGTAGTTTGATATTAAGTAAATATATTCATTTTTACCAATATTTCGATCCTATTTCATGTAGTATCACGATATGTGATTTGGCCTTCAAATCTCAGAATTTCGCATAATATTGCATTTTAAGCAAGTTTTCTTGCATTTTGTTTCGTACGAAAAATCATCAAGTTTAGCAATATTTTGACGTTTATCATCTCCTTTTCCTTCATGTGATTTAAACAAAATATCATCGAGTTAGGCAATATTTTCCCTTTTCCCACGTTTTTGTGAATTTTCCGTCCATGGGTATTAATTCATATATAAACGATAAAAATGATGCAAACACATAATTGATTAGATAATAACCTTAAATACTTCATTTTCAATCATCTATTTGTTTCTCGTTAAAATACTGAGTAAGATATTGAAAAGGGGACAAGTTCGGTTTTTATTGCATATATCGACGTTTCAGCCTGATTAGAGCGGTTTTACGTGTACATCTTCCCTTGTTAATATAAACGGAAAATCAAGAACATTATAGTTAATTCTAATGAAAACACATTGTTTTTTATCATTTGTATTGGAAACAACATTGTCATATGTCTTTTCTTGGAACTAAATAATACGAAACCTCGCTCTATGATTTGAAGGTAAAATCCTCAAATATCGTAAAATAGTGACTTTTCCACGTTAATCATGTAGTTTGATATTGCGCACATGTATTCATTTTTACCAATATTTCGATACTATTTCATGTAGTATCACGATATGTGATTTGGCCTTCAAATCTCAGAATTTCGCATAATATTGCATTTTAAGCAAGTTTTCTTGCATTTTGTTTCGTACGAAAAATCATCGAATTTAGCAATATTTTGACGTTTATCATCCTCTTTTCCTTCATGTGATTTAAATATAATATCATCGAAATAGGCAATATTTTGCCGTTTTCCACGTTTTTGTGAATTTTCAGTACATGGGTATTAATTCATATATATACGATAAAAATGATGCAAACACATAATTGATTAGATAATAACCTTAAATACTTCATTTTCAATCTATTTGAAAATATATTTTTCATATATTTCATATATTTTCATATATTTGTTTCTCGTTAAAATACTGATTAAGATATTGAAAAGGGGAGAAGTTCGGTTTTTATTGCATATATCGACGTTTCAGCCGGATTAGAGCGGTTTTACGTGTACATCTTCCCTCGTTAATATAAACGGAAAATCAAGAACATTATAGTTAATTCTAATGAAAACACATTGTTTTTTATCATTTGTATTGGAAACAACATTGTCATATGTCTTTTCTTGGAACTAAATAATACGAAACCTCGCTCTATGATTTGAAGTTAAAATCCTCATATATGGTTAAATAGTGACTTTTTTCACGTTTTTCATGTAGTTTGATATTACGTAAATATATTCATTGTTACCAATATTTCGATACTATTTCATGTAGTATCACGATATGTGATTTGGCCTTCAAATCTCGGAATTTCGCATAATATTGCATTTTAAGCAAGTTTTCTTGCATTTTGTTTCGTACGAAAAATCATCGAATTTAGCAATATTTTGACGTTTATCATCCCCTTTTCCTTCATGTGATTTATACAAAATATCATCGAATTAGGCAATATTTTGCCGTTTTCCACATTTTTGTGAATTTTCAGTCCATGGGTATTACTTCATATATATACGATAAAAATGATGCAAACACATAATTGATTAGATAATAACCTTAAATACTTAATTTTCAATCATCTATTTGCTTCTCGTTAAAATACTGAGTAAGATATTGAAAAGGGGAGAAGTTCGGTTTTTATTGCATATATCGACGTTTCAGCCTGATTAGAGCGGTTTTACGTGTACATCTTCCCTTGTTAATATAAACGGAAAATCAAGAACATTATAGTTAATTCTAATGAAAACACATTGTTTTTTATCATTTGTATTGGAAACAACATTGTCATATGTCTTTTCATGGAACTAAATAATACGAAACCTCGCTCTATGATTTGAAGGTAAAATTCTCAAATATGGTAAAATAGTGACTTTTCCACGTTAATCATGTAGTTTGATATTACGCACATATATTCATTTTTACCAATATTTCGATACTATTTCATGTAGTATCACGATATGTGATTTGGCCTTCAAATCTCAGAATTTCGCATAATATTGCATTTTAAGCAAGTTTTCTTGCATTTTGTTTCGTACGAAAAATCATCAAATTTAGCAGTATTTTGACGTTTATCATCTCCTTTTCCTTCATGTGATTTAAACAAAATATCATCGAGTTAGGCAATATTTTTCCGTTTTCCACGTTTTTGTGAATTTTCCGTCCATGGGTATTAATTCATATATATACGATAAAAATGATGCAAACACATAATTTATTAGATAATAACCTTAAATACTTAATTTTCAATCATCTATTTGTTTCTCGTTAAAATACTGAGTAAGATATTGAAAAGGGGAGAAGTTCGGTTTTTATTGCATATATCGACGTTTCAGCCGGATTAGAGCGGTTTTACGTGTACATCTTCCCTCGTTAATATAAACGGAAAATCAAGAACATTATAGTTAATTCTAATGAAAACACATTGTTTTTTATCATTTGTATTGGAAACAACATTGTCATATGTCTTTTCTTGGAACTAAATAATACGAAACCTCGCTCTATGATTTGAAGTTAAAATCCTCATATATGGTTAAATAGTGACTTTTTTCACGTTTTTCATGTAGTTTGATATTACGTAAATATATTCATTTTTACCAATATTTCGATACTATTTCATGTAGTATCACGATATGTGATTTGGCCTTCAAATCTCAGAATTTCGCATAATATTGCATTTTAAGCAAGTTTTCTTGCATTTTGTTTCGTACGAAAAATCATCGAATTTAGCAATATTTTGACGTTTATCATCCCCTTTTCCTTCATATGATTTAAACAAAATATCATCGAATTAGGCAATATTTTGCCGTTTTCCACGTTTTTGTGAATTTTCAGTCCATGGGTATTACTTCATATATATACGATAAAAATGATGCAAACACATAATTGATTAGATAATAACCTTAAGTACTTAATTTTCAATCATCTATTTGCTTCTCGTTAAAATACTGAGTAAGATATTGAAAAGGGGATAAGTTCGGTTTTTATTGCATATATCGACGTTTCAGCCTGATTAGAGCGGTTTTACGTGTACATCTTCCCTTGTTAATATAAACGGAAAATCAAGAACATTATAGTAAATTCTAATGAAAACACATTGTTTTTTATCATTTGTATTGGAAACAACATTGTCATATGTCTTTTCTTGGAACTAAATAATACGAAACCTCGCTCTATGATTTGAAGGTAAAATTCTCAAATATGGTAAAATAGTGACTTTTCCACGTTAATCATGTAGTTTGATATTACGCACATATATTCATTTTTACCAATATTTCGATACTATTTCATGTAGTATCACGATATGTGATTTGGCCTTCAAATCTCAGAATTTCGCATAATATTGCATTTTAAGCAAGTTTTCTTGCATTTTGTTTCGTACGAAAAATCATCAAATTTAACAATATTTTGACGTTTATCATCTCCTTTTCCTTCATGTGATTTAAACAAAATATCATCGAGTTAGGCAATATTTTTCCGTTTTCCACGTTTTTGTGAATTTTCCGTCCATGGGTATTAATTCATATATATACGATAAAAATGATGCAAACACATAATTTATTAGATAATAACCTTAAATACTTCATTTTCAATCATCTATTTGTTTCTCGTTAAAATACTGAGTAAGATATTGAAAAGGGGAGAAGTTCGGTTTTTATTGCATATATCGACGTTTCAGCCGGATTAGAGCGGTTTTACGTGTACATCTTCCCTCGTTAATATAAACGGAAAATCAAGAACATTATAGTTAATTCTAATGAAAACACATTGTTTTTTATCATTTGTATTGGAAACAACATTGTCATATGTCTTTTCTTGGAACTAAATAACACGAAACCTCGCTCTATGATTTGAAGTTAGAATCCTCATATATGGTTAAATTGTGAATTTTTTCACGTTTTTCTTGTAGTTTGATATTACGTAAATATATTCATTTTTACCAATATTTCGATACTATTTCATGTAGTATCACGATATGTGATTTGGCCTTCAAATCTCAGAATTTCGCATAATATTGCATTTTAAGCAAGTTTTCTTGCATTTTGTTTCGTACGAAAAATCATCGAATTTAGCAATATTTTGACGTTTATCATCCTCTTTTCCTTCATGTGATTTAAATATAATATCATCGAAATAGGCAATATTTTGCCGTTTTCCACGTTTTTGTGAATTTTCAGTACATGGGTATTAATTCATATATATACGATAAAAATGATGCAAACACATAATTGATTAGATAATAACCTTAAATACTTCATTTTCAATCTATTTGAAAATATATTTTTCATATATTTCATATATTTTCATATATTTGTTTCTCGTTAAAATACTGATTAAGATATTGAAAAGGGGAGAAGTTCGGTTTTTATTGCATATATCGACGTTTCAGCCGGATTAGAGCGGTTTTACGTGTACATCTTCCCTCGTTAATATAAACGGAAAATCAAGAACATTATAGTTAATTCTAATGAAAACACATTGTTTTTTATCATTTGTATTGGAAACAACATTGTCATATGTCTTTTCTTGGAACTAAATAATACGAAACCTCGCTCTATGATTTGAAGTTAAAATCCTCATATATGGTTAAATAGTGACTTTTTTCACGTTTTTCATGTAGTTTGATATTACGTAAATATATTCATTGTTACCAATATTTCGATACTATTTCATGTAGTATCACGATATGTGATTTGGCCTTCAAATCTCGGAATTTCGCATAATATTGCATTTTAAGCAAGTTTTCTTGCATTTTGTTTCGTACGAAAAATCATCGAATTTAGCAATATTTTGACGTTTATCATCCCCTTTTCCTTCATGTGATTTATACAAAATATCATCGAATTAGGCAATATTTTGCCGTTTTCCACGTTTTTGTGAATTTTCAGTCCATGGGTATTACTTCATATATATACGATAAAAATGATGCAAACACATAATTGATTAGATAATAACCTTAAATACTTAATTTTCAATCATCTATTTGCTTCTCGTTAAAATACTGAGTAAGATATTGAAAAGGGGAGAAGTTCGGTTTTTATTGCATATATCGACGTTTCAGCCTGATTAGAGCGGTTTTACGTGTACATCTTCCCTTGTTAATATAAACGGAAAATCAAGAACATTATAGTTAATTCTAATGAAAACACATTGTTTTTTATCATTTGTATTGGAAACAACATTGTCATATGTCTTTTCATGGAACTAAATAATACGAAACCTCGCTCTATGATTTGAAGGTAAAAGTCTCAAATATGGTAAAATAGTGACTTTTCCACGTTAATCATGTAGTTTGATATTACGCACATATATTCATTTTTACCAATATTTCGATACTATTTCATGTAGTATCACGATATGTGATTTGGCCTTCAAATCTCAGAATTTCGCATAATATTGCATTTTAAGCAAGTTTTCTTGCATTTTGTTTCGTACGAAAAATCATCAAATTTAGCAGTATTTTGACGTTTATCATCTCCTTTTCCTTCATGTGATTTAAACAAAATATCATCGAGTTAGGCAATATTTTTCCGTTTTCCACGTTTTTGTGAATTTTCCGTCCATGGGTATTAATTCATATATATACGATAAAAATGATGCAAACACATAATTTATTAGATAATAACCTTAAATACTTAATTTTCAATCATCTATTTGTTTCTCGTTAAAATACTGAGTAAGATATTGAAAAGGGGAGAAGTTCGGTTTTTATTGCATATATCGACGTTTCAGCCGGATTAGAGCGGTTTTACGTGTACATCTTCCCTCGTTAATATAAACGGAAAATCAAGAACATTATAGTTAATTCTAATGAAAACACATTGTTTTTTATCATTTGTATTGGAAACAACATTGTCATATGTCTTTTCTTGGAACTAAATAATACGAAACCTCGCTCTATGATTTGAAGTTAAAATCCTCATATATGGTTAAATAGTGACTTTTTTCACGTTTTTCATGTAGTTTGATATTACGTAAATATATTCATTTTTACCAATATTTCGATACTATTTCATGAAGTATCACGATATGTGATTTGGCCTTCAAATCTCAGAATTTCGCATATATTGCATTTTAAGCAAGTTTTCTTGCATTTTGTTTCGTACGAAAAATCATCGAATTTAGCAATATTTTGACGTTTATCATCCCCTTTTCCTTCATATGATTTAAACAAAATATCATCGAATTAGGCAATATTTTGCCGTTTTCCACGTTTTTGTGAATTTTCAGTCCATGGGTATTACTTCATATATATACGATAAAAATGATGCAAACACATAATTGATTAGATAATAACCTTAAGTACTTAATTTTCAATCATCTATTTGCTTCTCGTTAAAATACTGAGTAAGATATTGAAAAGGGGATAAGTTCGGTTTTTATTGCATATATCGACGTTTCAGCCTGATTAGAGCGGTTTTACGTGTACATCTTCCCTTGTTAATATAAACGGAAAATCAAGAACATTATAGTAAATTCTAATGAAAACACATTGTTTTTTATCATTTGTATTGGAAACAACATTGTCATATGTCTTTTCTTGGAACTAAATAATACGAAACCTCGCTCTATGATTTGAAGGTAAAATTCTCAAATATGGTAAAATAGTGACTTTTCCACGTTAATCATGTAGTTTGATATTACGCACATATATTCATTTTTACCAATATTTCGATACTATTTCATGTAGTATCACGATATGTGATTTGGCCTTCAAATCTCAGAATTTCGCATAATATTGCATTTTAAGCAAGTTTTCTTGCATTTTGTTTCGTACGAAAAATCATCAAATTTAACAATATTTTGACGTTTATCATCTCCTTTTCCTTCATGTGATTTAAACAAAATATCATCGAGTTAGGCAATATTTTTCCGTTTTCCACGTTTTTGTGAATTTTCCGTCCATGGGTATTAATTCATATATATACGATAAAAATGATGCAAACACATAATTTATTAGATAATAACCTTAAATACTTCATTTTCAATCATCTATTTGTTTCTCGTTAAAATACTGAGTAAGATATTGAAAAGGGGAGAAGTTCGGTTTTTATTGCATATATCGACGTTTCAGCCGGATTAGAGCGGTTTTACGTGTACATCTTCCCTCGTTAATATAAACGGAAAATCAAGAACATTATAGTTAATTCTAATGAAAACACATTGTTTTTTATCATTTGTATTGGAAACAACATTGTCATATGTCTTTTCTTGGAACTAAATAATACGAAACATCGCTCTATGATTTGAAGTTAGAATCCTCATATATGGTTAAATAGTGACTTTTTTCACGTTTTTCTTGTAGTTTGATATTACGTAAATATATTCATTTTTACCAATATTTCGATACTATTTCATGTAGTATCACGATATGTGATTTGGCCTTCAAATCTCAGAATTTCGCATAATATTGCATTTTAAGCAAGTTTTCTTGCATTTTGTTTCGTACGAAAAATCATCGAATTTAGCAATATTTTGACGTTCATCATCCCCTTTTCCTTCATGTGATTTAAACAAAATATTATCGAATTAGGCAATATTTTGCCGTTTTCCACGTTTTTGTGAATTTTCAGTCCATGGGTATTACTTCATATATATACGATAAAAATGATGCAAACACATAATTGATTAGATAATAACCTTAAATACTTAATTTTCAATCATCTATTTGTTTCTCGTTAAAATACTGAGTAAGATATTGAAAAGGGGAGATGTTCGGTTTTTATTGCATATATCGACGTTTCAGCCGGATTAGAGCGGTTTTACGTTTACATCTTCCCTCGTTAATATAAACGGAAAATTAAGAACATTATAGTTAATTCTAATGAAAACACATTGATTTTTATCATTTGTATTGGAAACAACATTGTCATATGTCTTTTCTTGGATCTAAATAGTACGAAACCTCGCTCTATGATTTGGAATTAAAATCCTCAAATATGGTTAAATAGTGACTTTTTCACGTTTTTCATGTAGTTTGATATTAAGTAAATATATTCATTTTTACCAATATTTCGATCCTATTTCATGTAGTATCACGATATGTGATTTGGCCTTCAAATCTCAGAATTTCGCATAATATTGCATTTTTAGCAAGTTTTCCTGCATTTTGTTTCGTAGGAAAAATCCTCAAGTTTAGCAATATTTTGACGTTTATCATCTCCTTTTCCTTCATGTGATTTAAACAAAATATCATCGAGTTAGGCAATATTTTCCCTTTTTCCACGTTTTTGTGAATTTTCCGTCCATGGGTATTAATTCATATATAAACGATAAAAATGATGCAAACACATAATTGATTAGATAATAACCTTAAATACTTCATTTTCAATCATCTATTTGTTTCTCGTTAAAATACTGAGTAAGATATTGAAAAGGGGACAAGTTCGGTTTTTATTGCATATATCGACGTTTCAGCCTGATTAGAGCGGTTTTACGTGTACATCTTCCCTTGTTAATATAAACGAAAAATCAAGAACATTATAGTTAATTCTAATGAAAACACATTGTTTTTTATCATTTGTATTGGAAACAACATTGTCATATGTCTTTTCTTGGAACTAAATAATACGAAACCTCGCTCTATGATTTGAAGGTAAAATCCTCAAATATCGTAAAATAGTGACTTTTCCACGTTAATCATGTAGTTTGATATTGCGCACATATTTTCATTTTTACCAATATTTCGATACTATTTCATGTAGTATCACGATATGTGATTTGGCCTTCAAATCTCAGAATTTCGCATAATATTGCATTTTAAGCAAGTTTTCTTGCATTTTGTTTCGTACGAAAAATCATCGAATTTAGCAATATTTTGACGTTTATCATCCTCTTTTCCTTCATGTGATTTAAATATAATATCATCGAAATAGGCAATATTTTGCCGTTTTCCACGTTTTTGTGAATTTTCAGTACATGGGTATTAATTCATATATATACGATAAAAATGATGCAAACACATAATTGATTAGATAATAACCTTAAATACTTCATTTTCAATCTATTTGAAAATATATTTTTCATATATTTCATATATTTTCATATATTTGTTTCTCGTTAAAATACTGATTAAGATATTGAAAAGGGGAGAAGTTCGGTTTTTATTGCATATATCGACGTTTCAGCCGGATTAGAGCGGTTTTACGTGTACATCTTCCCTCGTTAATATAAACGGAAAATCAAGAACATTATAGTTAATTCTAATGAAAACACATTGTTTTTTATCATTTGTATTGGAAACAACATTGTCATATGTCTTTTCTTGGAACTAAATAATACGAAACCTCGCTCTATGATTTGAAGTTAAAATCCTCATATATGGTTAAATAGTGACTTTTTTCACGTTTTTCATGTAGTTTGATATTACGTAAATATATTCATTTTTACCAATATTTCGATACTATTTCATGTAGTATCACGATATGTGATTTGGCCTTCAAATCTCGGAATTTCGCATAATATTGCATTTTAAGCAAGTTTTCTTGCATTTTGTTTCGTACGAAAAATCATCGAATTTAGCAATATTTTGACGTTTATCATCCCCTTTTCCTTCATGTGATTTATACAAAATATCATCGAATTAGGCAATATTTTGCCGTTTTCCACGTTTTTGTGAATTTTCAGTCCATGGGTATTACTTCATATATATACGATAAAAATGATGCAAACACATAATTGATTAGATAATAACCTTAAATACTTAATTTTCAATCATCTATTTGCTTCTCGTTAAAATACTGAGTAAGATATTGAAAAGGGGAGAAGTTCGGTTTTTATTGCATATATCGACGTTTCAGCCTGATTAGAGCGGTTTTACGTGTACATCTTCCCTTGTTAATATAAACGGAAAATCAAGAACATTATAGTTAATTCTAATGAAAACACATTGTTTTTTATCATTTGTATTGGAAACAACATTGTCATATGTCTTTTCATGGAACTAAATAATACGAAACCTCGCTCTATGATTTGAAGGTAAAATTCTCAAATATGGTAAAATAGTGACTTTTCCACGTTAATCATGTAGTTTGATATTACGCACATATATTCATTTTTACCAATATTTCGATACTATTTCATGTAGTATCACGGTATGTGATTTGGCCTTCAAATCTCAGAATTTCGCATAATATTGCATTTTAAGCAAGTTTTCTTGCATTTTGTTTCGTACGAAAAATCATCAAATTTAGCAGTATTTTGACGTTTATCATCTCCTTTTCCTTCATGTGATTTAAACAAAATATCATCGAGTTAGGCAATATTTTTCCGTTTTCCACGTTTTTGTGAATTTTCCGTCCATGGGTATTAATTCATATATATACGATAAAAATGATGCAAACACATAATTTATTAGATAATAACCTTAAATACTTAATTTTCAATCATCTATTTGTTTCTCGTTAAAATACTGAGTAAGATATTGAAAAGGGGAGAAGTTCGGTTTTTATTGCATATATCGACGTTTCAGCCGGATTAGAGCGGTTTTACGTGTACATCTTCCCTCGTTAATATAAACGGAAAATCAAGAACATTATAGTTAATTCTAATGAAAACACATTGTTTTTTATCATTTGTATTGGAAACAACATTGTCATATGTCTTTTCTTGGAACTAAATAATACGAAACCTCGCTCTATGATTTGAAGTTAAAATCCTCATATATGGTTAAATAGTGACTTTTTTCACGTTTTTCATGTAGTTTGATATTACGTAAATATATTCATTTTTACCAATATTTCGATACTATTTCATGTAGTATCACGATATGTGATTTGGCCTTCAAATCTCAGAATTTCGCATAATATTGCATTTTAAGCAAGTTTTCTTGCATTTTGTTTCGTACGAAAAATCATCGAATTTAGCAATATTTTGACGTTTATCATCCCCTTTTCCTTCATATGATTTAAACAAAATATCATCGAATTAGGCAATATTTTGCCGTTTTCCACGTTTTTGTGAATTTTCAGTCCATGGGTATTACTTCATATATATACGATAAAAATGATGCAAACACATAATTGATTAGATAATAACCTTAAGTACTTAATTTTCAATCATCTATTTGCTTCTCGTTAAAATACTGAGTAAGATATTGAAAAGGGGATAAGTTCGGTTTTTATTGCATATATCGACGTTTCAGCCTGATTAGAGCGGTTTTACGTGTACATCTTCCCTTGTTAATATAAACGGAAAATCAAGAACATTATAGTAAATTCTAATGAAAACACATTGTTTTTTATCATTTGTATTGGAAACAACATTGTCATATGTCTTTTCTTGGAACTAAATAATACGAAACCTCGCTCTATGATTTGAAGGTAAAATTCTCAAATATGGTAAAATAGTGACTTTTCCACGTTAATCATGTAGTTTGATATTACGCACATATATTCATTTTTACCAATATTTCGATACTATTTCATGTAGTATCACGATATGTGATTTGGCCTTCAAATCTCAGAGTTTCGCATAATATTGCATTTTAAGCAAGTTTTCTTGCATTTTGTTTCGTACGAAAAATCATCAAATTTAACAATATTTTGACGTTTATCATCTCCTTTTCCTTCATGTGATTTAAACAAAATATCATCGAGTTAGGCAATATTTTTCCGTTTTCCACGTTTTTGTGAATTTTCCGTCCATGGGTATTATACGATAAAAATGATGCAAACACATAATTTATTAGATAATAACCTTAAATACTTCATTTTCAATCATCTATTTGTTTCTCGTTAAAATACTGAGTAAGATATTGAAAAGGGGAGAAGTTCGGTTTTTATTGCATATATCGACGTTTCAGCCGGATTAGAGCGGTTTTACGTGTACATCTTCCCTCGTTAATATAAACGGAAAATCAAGAACATTATAGTTAATTCTAATGAAAACACATTGTTTTTTATCATTTGTATTGGAAACAACATTGTCATATGTCTTTTCTTGGAACTAAATAATACGAAACCTCGCTCTATGATTTGAAGTTAGAATCCTCATATATGGTTAAATAGTGACTTTTTTCACGTTTTTCTTGTAGTTTGATATTACGTAAATATATTCATTTTTACCAATATTTCGATACTATTTCATGTAGTATCACGATATGTGATTTGGCCTTCAAATCTCAGAATTTCGCATAATATTGCATTTTAAGCAAGTTTTCTTGCATTTTGTTTCGTACGAAAAATCATCGATTTTAGCAATATTTTGACGTTCATCATCCCCTTTTCCTTCATGTGATTTAAACAAAATATTATCGAATTAGGCAATATTTTGCCGTTTTCCACGTTTTTGTGAATTTTCAGTCAATGGGTATTAATTCATTATATATACGATAAAAATGATGCAAACACATAATTGATCAGATAATAACCTTAAATACTTCATTTTCAATCAACTATTTGTTTCTCGTTAAAATACTGAGTAAGATATTGAAAAGGGGAGAAGTTCGGTTTTTATTGCATATATCGACGTTTCAGCCGGATTAGAGCGGTTTTAAGTGTACATCTTCCCTCGTTAATATAAACGGAAAATCAAGAACATTATACTTAATTCTAATGAAAACACATTGATTTTTATCATTTGTATTGGAAACAACATTGTCATATGTCTTTTCTTGGATCTAAATAATACGAAACCTCGCTCTATGATTTGGAGTTAAAATCATCAAATATGGTTATATAGTGACTTTTTCACGTTTTTCAAGTAGTTTGATATTAAGTAAATATATTCATTTTTACCAATATTTCGATACTATTTCATGTAATATCACGATATGTGATTTGGCCTTCAAATCTCAGAATTTCGCATAATATTGCATTTTAAGCAAGTTTTCTTGCATTTTGTATCGTACGAAAAATCATCAAATTTAGCAATATTTTGACGTTTATCATCTCCTTTTCCTTCATGTGATTTAAACAAAATATCATCGAGTTAGGCAATTTTTTTCCGTTTTCCACGTTTTTGTGAATTTTCCGTCCATGGGTATTAATTCATATATATACGATAAAAATGATGCAAACACATAATTTATTAGATAATAACCTTAAATACTTCATTTTCAATCATCTATTTGTTTCTCGTTAAAATACTGAGTAAGATATTGAAAAGGGGAGAAGTTCGGTTTTTATTGCATATATCGACGTTTCAGTCGGATTAGAGCGGTTTTACGTGTACATCTTCCCTCGTTAATATAAACGGAAAATCAAGAACATTATAGTTAATTCTAATGAAAACACATTGTTTTTTATCATTTGTATTGGAAACAACATTGTCATATGTCTTTTCTTGGAACTAAATAATACGAAACCTCGCTCTATGATTTGAAGTTAGAATCCTCATATATGGTTAAATAGTGACTTTTTTCACGTTTTTCATGTAGTTTGATATTACGTATATATATTCATTTTTACCAATATTTCGATACTATTTCATGTAGTATCACGATATGTGATTTGGCCTTCAAATCTCAGTATTTCGCATAATATTGCATTTTCAGCAAGTTTTCTTGCATTTTGTTTCGTACGAAAAATCATCGAATTTAGCAATATTTTGACGTTCATCATCCCCTTTTCCTTCATGTGATTTAAACAAAATATTATCGAATTAGGCAATATTTTGCCGTTTTCCACGTTTTTGTGAATTTTCAGTCCATGGGTATTACTTCATATATATTCGATAAAAATGATGCAAACACATAATTGATTAGATAATAACCTTAAATACTTAATTTTCAATCATCTATTTGTTTCTCGTTAAAATACTGAGTAAGATATTGAAAAGGGGAGAAGTTCGGTTTTTATTGCATATATCGACGTTTCAGCCGGATTAGAGCGGTTTTACGTGTACATCTTCCCTCGTTAATATAAACGGAAAATCAAGAACATTATACTTAATTCTAATGAAAACACATTGATTTTTATCATTTGTATTGGAAACAACATTGTCATATGTCTTTTCTTGGATCTAAATAATACGAAACCTCGCTCTATGATTTGGAGTTAAAATCCTCAAATATGGTTATATAGTGACTTTTTCACGTTTTTCATGTAGTTTGATATTAAGTAAATATATTCATTTTTACCAATATTTCGATACTATTTCATGTAATATCACGATATGTGATTTGGCCTTCAAATCTCAGAATTTCGCATAATATTGCATTTTAAGCAAGTTTTCTTGCATTTTGTTTCGTACGAAAAATCATCGAATTTAGCAATATTTTGACGTTTATCATCCCCTTTTCCTTCATATGATTTAAACAAAATATCATCGAATTAGGCAATATTTTGCCGTTTTCCACGTTTTTGTGAATTTTCAGTCCATGGGTATTACTTCATATATATACGATAAAAATGATGCAAACACATAATTGATTAGATAATAACCTTAAGTACTTAATTTTCAATCATCTATTTGCTTCTCGTTAAAATACTGAGTAAGATATTGAAAAGGGGATAAGTTCGGTTTTTATTGCATATATCGACGTTTCAGCCTGATTAGAGCGGTTTTACGTGTACATCTTCCCTTGTTAATATAAACGGAAAATCAAGAACATTATAGTAAATTCTAATGAAAACACATTGTTTTTTATCATTTGTATTGGAAACAACATTGTCATATGTCTTTTCTTGGAACTAAATAATACGAAACCTCGCTCTATGATTTGAAGGTAAAATTCTCAAATATGGTAAAATAGTGACTTTTCCACGTTAATCATGTAGTTTGATATTACGCACATATATTCATTTTTACCAATATTTCGATACTATTTCATGTAGTATCACGATATGTGATTTGGCCTTCAAATCTCAGAGTTTCGCATAATATTGCATTTTAAGCAAGTTTTCTTGCATTTTGTTTCGTACGAAAAATCATCAAATTTAACAATATTTTGACGTTTATCATCTCCTTTTCCTTCATGTGATTTAAACAAAATATCATCGAGTTAGGCAATATTTTTCCGTTTTCCACGTTTTTGTGAATTTTCCGTCCATGGGTATTATACGATAAAAATGATGCAAACACATAATTTATTAGATAATAACCTTAAATACTTCATTTTCAATCATCTATTTGTTTCTCGTTAAAATACTGAGTAAGATATTGAAAAGGGGAGAAGTTCGGTTTTTATTGCATATATCGACGTTTCAGCCGGATTAGAGCGGTTTTACGTGTACATCTTCCCTCGTTAATATAAACGGAAAATCAAGAACATTATAGTTAATTCTAATGAAAACACATTGTTTTTTATCATTTGTATTGGAAACAACATTGTCATATGTCTTTTCTTGGAACTAAATAATACGAAACCTCGCTCTATGATTTGAAGTTAGAATCCTCATATATGGTTAAATAGTGACTTTTTTCACGTTTTTCTTGTAGTTTGATATTACGTAAATATATTCATTTTTACCAATATTTCGATACTATTTCATGTAGTATCACGATATGTGATTTGGCCTTCAAATCTCAGAATTTCGCATAATATTGCATTTTAAGCAAGTTTTCTTGCATTTTGTTTCGTACGAAAAATCATCGATTTTAGCAATATTTTGACGTTCATCATCCCCTTTTCCTTCATGTGATTTAAACAAAATATTATCGAATTAGGCAATATTTTGCCGTTTTCCACGTTTTTGTGAATTTTCAGTCAATGGGTATTAATTCATTATATATACGATAAAAATGATGCAAACACATAATTGATCAGATAATAACCTTAAATACTTCATTTTCAATCAACTATTTGTTTCTCGTTAAAATACTGAGTAAGATATTGAAAAGGGGAGAAGTTCGGTTTTTATTGCATATATCGACGTTTCAGCCGGATTAGAGCGGTTTTAAGTGTACATCTTCCCTCGTTAATATAAACGGAAAATCAAGAACATTATACTTAATTCTAATGAAAACACATTGATTTTTATCATTTGTATTGGAAACAACATTGTCATATGTCTTTTCTTGGATCTAAATAATACGAAACCTCGCTCTATGATTTGGAGTTAAAATCATCAAATATGGTTATATAGTGACTTTTTCACGTTTTTCAAGTAGTTTGATATTAAGTAAATATATTCATTTTTACCAATATTTCGATACTATTTCATGTAATATCACGATATGTGATTTGGCCTTCAAATCTCAGAATTTCGCATAATATTGCATTTTAAGCAAGTTTTCTTGCATTTTGTATCGTACGAAAAATCATCAAATTTAGCAATATTTTGACGTTTATCATCTCCTTTTCCTTCATGTGATTTAAACAAAATATCATCGAGTTAGGCAATTTTTTTCCGTTTTCCACGTTTTTGTGAATTTTCCGTCCATGGGTATTAATTCATATATATACGATAAAAATGATGCAAACACATAATTTATTAGATAATAACCTTAAATACTTCATTTTCAATCATCTATTTGTTTCTCGTTAAAATACTGAGTAAGATATTGAAAAGGGGAGAAGTTCGGTTTTTATTGCATATATCGACGTTTCAGTCGGATTAGAGCGGTTTTACGTGTACATCTTCCCTCGTTAATATAAACGGAAAATAAAGAACATTATAGTTAATTCTAATGAAAACACATTGTTTTTTATCATTTGTATTGGAAACAACATTGTCATATGTCTTTTCTTGGAACTAAATAATACGAAACCTCGCTCTATGATTTGAATTTAGAATCCTCATATATGGTTAAATAGTGACTTTTTTCACGTTTTTCATGTAGTTTGATATTACGTATATATATTCATTTTTACCAATATTTCGATACTATTTCATGTAGTATCACGATATGTGATTTGGCCTTCAAATCTCAGTATTTCGCATAATATTGCATTTTCAGCAAGTTTTCTTGCATTTTGTTTCGTACGAAAAATCATCGAATTTAGCAATATTTTGACGTTCATCATCCCCTTTTCCTTCATGTGATTTAAACAAAATATTATCGAATTAGGCAATATTTTGCCGTTTTCCACGTTTTTGTGAATTTTCAGTCCATGGGTATTACTTCATATATATTCGATAAAAATGATGCAAACACATAATTGATTAGATAATAACCTTAAATACTTAATTTTCAATCATCTATTTGTTTCTCGTTAAAATACTGAGTAAGATATTGAAAAGGGGAGAAGTTCGGTTTTTATTGCATATATCGACGTTTCAGCCGGATTAGAGCGGTTTTACGTGTACATCTTCCCTCGTTAATATAAACGGAAAATCAAGAACATTATACTTAATTCTAATGAAAACACATTGATTTTTATCATTTGTATTGGAAACAACATTGTCATATGTCTTTTCTTGGATCTAAATAATACGAAACCTCGCTCTATGATTTGGAGTTAAAATCCTCAAATATGGTTATATAGTGACTTTTTCACGTTTTTCATGTAGTTTGATATTAAGTAAATATATTCATTTTTACCAATATTTCGATACTATTTCATGTAATATCACGATATGTGATTTGGCCTTCAAATCTCAGAATTTCGCATAATATTGCATTTTAAGCAAGTTTTCTTGCATTTTGTTTCGTACGAAAAATCATCAAATTTAGCAATATTTTGACGTTTATCATCTCCTTTTCCTTCATGTGATTTAAACAAAATATCATCGAGTTAGGCAATATTTTTCCGTTTTCCACGTTTTTGTGAATTTTCCGTCCATGGGTATTAATTCATATATATACGATAAAAATGATGCAAACACATAATTGATTAGATAATAACCTTAAATACTTCATTTTCAATCATCTATTTGTTTCTCGTTAAAATACTGAGTAAGATATTGAAAAGGGGAGAAGTTCGGTTTTATTGCATATTTCGACGTTTCAGCCTGATTAGAGCGGTCTTACGTGTACATCTTCCCTTGTTAATATAAACGGAAAATCAAGAACATTCATGTAGTTTTATCATGAAATCATGATATGTGATTTGGCCTTCAAATCTCAGAATTTCGCATAATATTGCATTTTAAGCAAGTTTTCTTGCATTTTGTTTCGTACGAAAAATCATCAAATTTAGCAATATTTTGACGTTTATCATCTCCTTTTCCTTCATGTGATTTAAACAAAATATCATCGAGTTAGGCAATTAGTTAATTCTAATGAAAACACATTGTTTTTTATCATTTGTATTGGAAACAACATTGTCATATGTCTTTTCTTGGAACTAAATAATACGAAACCTCGCTCTATGATTTGAAGGTAAAATCCTCAAATATGGTAAAATAGTGACTTTTCCACGTTAATCATTTAGTTTGATATTACGCACATATATTCATTTTTACCAATATTTCGATACTATTTCATGTAGTATCACGATATGTGATTTGGCCTTCAAATCTCAGAATTTCGCATAATATTGCATTTTAAGCAAGTTTTCTTGCATTTTGTTTCGTACGAAAAATCATCGAATTTAGCAATATTTTGACGTTCATCATCCCCTTTTCCTTCATGTGATTTAAACAAAATATTATCGAATTAGGCAATATTTTTCCGTTTTCCACGTTTTTGTGAATTTTCCGTCCATGGGTATTAATTCATATATATACGATAAAAATGATGCAAACACATAATTTATTAGATAATAACCTTAAATACTTCATTTTCAATCATCTATTTGTTTCTCGTTAAAATACTGAGTAAGATATTGAAAAGGGGAGAAGTTCGGTTTTATTGCATATTTCGACGTTTCAGCCTGATTAGAGCGGTCTTACGTGTACATCTTCCCTTGTTAATATAAACGGAAAATCAAGAACATTCATGTAGTTTTATCATGAAATCATGATATGTGATTTGGCCTTCAAATCTCAGAATTTCGCATAATATTGCATTTTAAGCAAGTTTTCTTGCATTTTGTTTCGTACGAAAAATCATCAAATTTAGCAATATTTTGACGTTTATCATCTCCTTTTCCTTCATGTGATTTAAACAAAATATCATCGAGTTAGGCAATTAGTTAATTCTAATGAAAACACATTGTTTTTTATCATTTGTATTGGAAACAACATTGTCATATGTCTTTTCTTGGAACTAAATAATACGAAACCTCGCTCTATGATTTGAAGGTAAAATCCTCAAATATGGTAAAATAGTGACTTTTCCACGTTAATCATTTAGTTTGATATTACGCACATATATTCATTTTTACCAATATTTCGATACTATTTCATGTAGTATCACGATATGTGATTTGGCCTTCAAATCTCAGAATTTCGCATAATATTGCATTTTAAGCAAGTTTTCTTGCATTTTGTTTCGTACGAAAAATCATCGAATTTAGCAATATTTTGACGTTCATCATCCCCTTTTCCTTCATGTGATTTAAACAAAATATTATCGAATTAGGCAATATTTTTCCGTTTTCCACGTTTTTGTGAATTTTCCGTCCATGGGTATTAATTCATATATATACGATAAAAATGATGCAAACACATAATTTATTAGATAATAACCTTAAATACTTCATTTTCAATCATCTATTTGTTTCTCGTTAAAATACTGAGTAAGATATTGAAAAGGGGAGAAGTTCGGTTTTTATTGCATATATCGACGTTTCAGCCGGATTAGAGCGGTTTTACGTGTACATCTTCCCTCGTTAATATAAACGGAAAATCAAGAACATTATAGTTAATTCTAATGAAAACACATTGTTTTTTATCATTTGTATTGGAAACAACATTGTCATATGTCTTTTCTTGGAACTAAATAATACGAAACCTCGCTCTATGATTTGAAGTTAGAATCCTCATATACGGTTAAATAGTGACTTTTTTCACGTTTTTCTTGTAGTTTGATATTACGTAAATATATTCATTTTTACCAATATTTCGATACTATTTCATGTAGTATCACGATATGTGATTTGGCCTTCAAATCTCAGAATTTCGCATAATATTGCATTTTAAGCAAGTTTTCTTGCATTTTGTTTCGTACGAAAAATCATCGAATTTAGCAATATTTTGACGTTCATCATCCCCTTTTCCTTCATGTGATTTAAACAAAATATTATCGAATTAGGCAATATTTTGCCGTTTTCCACGTTTTTGTGAATTTTCAGTCCATGGGTATTACTTCATATATATACGATAAAAATGATGCAAACACATAATTGATTAGATAATAACCTTAAATACTTAATTTTCAATCATCTATTTGTTTCTCGTTAAAATACTGAGTAAGATATTGAAAAGGGGAGAAGTTCGGTTTTTATTGCATATATCGACGTTTCAGCCGGATTAGAGCGGTTTTAAGTGTACATCTTCCCTCGTTAATATAAACGGAAAATCAAGAACATTATACTTAATTCTAATGAAAACACATTGATTTTTATCATTTGTATTGGAAACAACATTGTCATATGTCTTTTCTTGGATCTAAATAATACGAAACCTCGCTCTATGATTTGGAGTTAAAATCCTCAAATATGGTTATATAGTGACTTTTTCACGTTTTTCAAGTAGTTTGATATTAAGTAAATATATTCATTTTTACCAATATTTCGATACTATTTCATGTAATATCACGATATGTGATTTGGCCTTCAAATCTCAGAATTTCGCATAATATTGCATTTTAAGCAAGTTTTCTTGCATTTTGTTTCGTACGAAAAATCATCAAATTTAGCAATATTTTGACGTTTATCATCTCCTTTTCCTTCATGTGATTTAAACAAAATATCATCGAGTTAGGCAATTAGTTAATTCTAATGAAAACACATTGTTTTTTATCATTTGTATTGGAAACAACATTGTCATATGTCTTTTCTTGGAACTAAATAATACGAAACCTCGCTCTATGATTTGAAGGTAAAATCCTCAAATATGGTAAAATAGTGACTTTTCCACGTTAATCATTTAGTTTGATATTACGCACATATATTCATTTTTACCAATATTTCGATACTATTTCATGTAGTATCACGATATGTGATTTGGCCTTCAAATCTCAGAATTTCGCATAATATTGCATTTTAAGCAAGTTTTCTTGCATTTTGTTTCGTACGAAAAATCATCGAATTTAGCAATATTTTGACGTTTATCATCCCCTTTTCCTTCATGTGATTTATACAAAATATCATCGAATTAGGCAATATTTTGCCGTTTTCCACGTTTTTGTGAATTTTCAGTACATGGGTATTAATTCATATATATACGAAAAAATGATGCAAACACATAATTGATCAGATAATAACCTTAAATACTTCATTTTCAATCTATTTGAAAATATATTTTTCATATATTTCATATATTTTCGTATATTTGTTTCTCGTTAAAATACTGATTAAGATATTGAAAAGGGGAGAAGTTCGGTTTTTATTGCATATATCGACGTTTCAGCCGGATTAGAGCGGTTTTACGTGTACATCTTCCCTCGTTAATATAAACGGAAAATCAAGAACATTATAGTTAATTCCAATGAAAACACATTGTTTTTTATCATTTGTATTGGAAACAACATTGTCATATGTCTTTTCTTGGATCTAAATAATACGAAACCTCGCTCTATGATTTGGAGTTAAAATCCTCAAATATGGTTAAATAGTGACTTTTTCACGTTTTTCATGTAGTTTGATATTACGTAAATATATTCATTTTTTACCAATATTTCGATACTATTTCATGTAGTATCACGATATGTGATTTGGCTTTCAAATCTCAAAATTTCGCATAATATTTCATTTTAAGCAAGTTTTCTTGCATTTTGTTTCGTACGAAAAATCATCAAATTTAGCAATATTTTGACGTTTATCATCTCCTTTTCCTTCATGTGATTTAAACAAAATATCATCGAGTTAGGCAATATTTTTCCGTTTTCCACGTTTTTGTGAATTTTCCGTCCATGGGTATTAATTCATATATATACGATAAAAATGATGCAAACACATAATTTATTAGATAATAACCTTAAATACTTCATTTTCAATCATCTATTTGTTTCTCGTTAAAATACTGAGTAAGATATTGAAAAGGGGAGAAGTTCGGTTTTTATTGCATATATCGACGTTTCAGCCTGATTAGAGCGGTTTTACGTGTACATCTTCCCTTGTTAATATAAACGGAAAATCAAGAACATTATAGTTAATTCTAATGAAAACACATTGTTTTTTATCATTTGTATTGGAAACAACATTGTCATATGTCTTTTCTTGGAACTAAATAATACGAAACCTCGCTCTATGATTTGAAGGTAAAATCCTCAAATATGGTAAAATAGTGACTTTTACACGTTAATCATGTAGTTTGATATTACGCACATATATTCATTTTTACCAATATTTCGATACTATTTCATGTAGTATCACGATATGTGATTTGGCCTTCAAATCTCAGAATTTCGCATAATATTGCATTTTAAGCAAGTTTTCTTGCATTTTGTTTCGTACGAAAAATCATCGAATTTACCAATATTTTGACGTTTATCATCCCCTTTTCCTTCATGTGATTTAAATAAAATATCATCGAATTAGGCAATATTTTGCCGTTTTCCACGTTTTTGTGAATTTTCAGTACATGGGTATTAATTCATATATATACGATAAAAATGATGCAAACACATAATTGAATAGATAATAACCTTAAATACTTCATTTTCAATCTATTTGAAAATATATTTTTCATATATTTCATATATTTTCATATATTTGTTTCTCGTTAAAATACTGATTAAGATATTGAAAAGGGGAGAAGTTCGGTTTTTATTGCATATATCGACGTTTCAGCCGGATTCGAGCGGTTTTACGTGTACATCTTCCCTCGTTAATATAAACGGAAAATCAAGAACATTATAGTTAATTCTAATGAAAACACATTGTTTTTTATCATTTGTATTGGAAACAACACTGTCATATGTCTTTTCTTAGAACTAAATAATACGAAACCTCGCTCTATGATTTGAAGTTAAAATCCTCATACATGGTTAAATAGTGACTTTTTTCACGTTTTTCATGTAGTTTGATATTACGTAAATATATTCACTTTTACCAATATTTCGATACTATTTCATGTAGTATCACGATATGTGATTTGGCCTTCAAATCTCAGAATTTCGCATAATATTGCATTTTAAGCAAGTTTTCTTGCATTTTGTTTCGTACGAAAAATCATCGAATTTAGCAATATTTTGACGTTTATCATCCCCTTTTGTTTCATGTGTTTTAAACAAAATATCATCGAATTAGGCAATATTTTGCCGTTTTCCACGTTTTTGAGAATTTTCAGTCCATGGGTATTACTTCATGTATATACGATAAAAATAATGCAAACACATAATTGATTAGATAATAACCTTAAATACTTAATTTTCAATCATCTATTTGTTTCTCGTTAAAATACTGAGTAAGATATTGAAAAGGGGAGAAGTTCGGTTTTTATTGCATATATCGACGTTTCAGCCGGATTAGAGCGGTTTTACGTGTACATCTTCCCTCGTTAATATAAACGGAAAATCAAGAACATTATAGTTAATTCTAATGAAAACACATTGATTTTTATCATTTGTATTGGAAACAACATTGTCATATGTCTTTTCTTGGATCTAAATAATACGAAACCTCGCTCTATGATTTGGAGTTAAAATCCTCAAATATGGTTAAATAGTGACTTTTTCACGTTTTTCATGTAGTTTGATATTAAGTAAATATATTCATTTTTACCAATATTTCGATACTATTTCATGTAGTATCACGATATGTGATTTGGCCTTCAAATCTCAGAATTTCGCATAATATTGCATTTTAAGCAAGTTTTCTTGCATTTTGTTTCGTACGAAAAATCATCGAATTATCAATATTTTGACGTTTATCATCCCCTTTTCCTTCATGTGATTTAAACAAAATATCATCGAATTAGGCAATATTTTGCCGTTTTCCACGTTTTTGTGAATTTTCAGTCCATGGGTATTACTTCATATATATACGATAAAAATGATGCAAACACATAATTGATTAGATAATAACCTTAAATACTTAATTTTCAATCATCTATTTGTTTCTCGTTAAAATACTGAGTAAGATATTGAAAAGGGGAGAAGTTCGGTTTTTATTGCATATATCGACGTTTCAGCCGGATTAGAGCGGTTTTACGTGTACATCTTCCCTCGTTAATATAAACGGAAAATCAAGAACATTATAGTTAATTCTAATGAAAACACATTGATTTTTATCATTTGTATTGGAAACAACATTGTCATATGTCTTTTCTTGGATCTAAATAATACGAAACCTCGCTCTATGATTTGGAGTTAAAATCCTCAAATATGGTTAAATAGTGACTTTTTCACGTTTTTCATGTAGTTTGATATTAAGTAAATATATTCATTTTTACCAATATTTCGATCCTATTTCATGTAGTATCACGATATGTGATTTGGCCTTCAAATCTCAGAATATCGCATAATATTGCATTTTAAGCAAGTTTTCTTGCATTTTGTTTCGTACGAAAAATCATCAAATTTAGCAATATTTTGACGTTTATCATCTCCTTTTCCTTCATGTGATTTAAACAAAATATCATCGAGTTAGGCAATATTTTTCCGTTTCCCACGTTTTTGTGAATTTTCCGTCCATGGGTATTAATTCATATATATACGATAAAAATGATGCAAACACATAATTGATTAGATAATAACCTTAAATACTTCATTTTCAATAATCTATTTGTTTCTCGTTAAAATACTGAGTAAGATATTGAAAAGGGGAGAAGTTCGGTTTTTATTGCATATATCGACGTTTCGGCCTGATTAGAGCGGTTTTACGTGTACATCTTCCCTTGTTAATATAAACGGAAAATCAAGAACATTATAGTTAATTCTAATGAAAACACATTGTTTTTTATCATTTGTATTGGAAACAACATTGTCATATGTCTTTTCTTGGAACTAAAACATACGAAACCTCGCTCTATGATTTGAAGGTAAAATCCTCAAATATGGTAAAATAGTGACTTTTCCACGTTAATCATGTAGTTTGATATTACGCACATATATTCATTTTTACCAATATTTCGATACTATTTCATGTAGTATCACGATATGTGATTTGGCCTTCAAATCACAGAATTTCGCATAATATTGCATTTTAAGCAAGTTTTCTTGCATTTTGTTTCGTACGAAAAATCTTCGAATTTAGCAATATTTTGACGTTTATCATCCCCTTTTCCTTCATGTGACTTAAAAAAAATATCGTCGAATTAGGCAATATTTTGCCGTTTTTCACGTTTTTGTGAATTTTCGGTCCATGGGTATTACTTCATATATATACGATAAAAATGATGCAAACACATAATTGATTAGATAATAACCTTAAATACTTAATTTTCAATCATCTATTTGTTTCTCGTTAAAATACTGAGTAAGATATTGAAAAGGGGAGATGTTCGGTTTTTATTGCATATATCGACGTTTCAGCCGGATTAGAGCGGTTTTACGTGTACATCTTCCCTCGTTAATATAAACGGAAAATCAAGAACATTATAGTTAATTCTAATGAAAACACATTGATTTTTATCATTTGTATTGGAAACAACATTGTCATATGTCTTTTCTTGGATCTAAATAGTACGAAACCTCGCTCTATGATTTGGAGTTAAAATCCTCATATATGGTTAAATAGTGACTTTTTCACGTTTTTCATGTAGTTTGATATTAAGTAAATATATTCATTTTTACCAATATTTCGATCCTATTTCATGTAGTATCACGATATGTGATTTGGCCTTCAAATCTCAGAATTTCGCATAATATTGCATTTTAAGCAAGTTTTCTTGCATTTTGTTTCCTACGAAAAATCATCAAATTTAGCAATATTTTGACGTTTATCATCTCCTTTTCCTTCATGTGATTTAAACAAAATATCATCGAGTTAGGCAATATTTTTCCGTTTCCCACGTTTTTGTGAATTTTCCGTCCATGGGTATTAATTCATATATATACGATAAAAATGATGCAAACACATAATTGATTAGATAATAACCTTAAATACTTCATTTTCAATCATCTATTTGTTTCTCGTTAAAATACTGAGTAAGATATTGAAAAGGGGAGAAGTTCGGTTTTTATTGCATATATCGACGTTTCAGAGTGATTAGAGCAGTTTTACGTGTACATCTTCCCTTGTTAATATAAACGGAAAATCAAGAACATTATAGTTAATTCTAATGAAAACACATTGTTTTTTATCATTTGTATTGGAAACAACATTGTCATATGTCTTTTCTTGGAACTAAATAATACGAAACCTCGCTCTATGATTTGAAGGTAAAATCCTCAAATATGGTAAAATAGTGACTTTTCCACGTTAATCATGTAGTTCGATATTACGCACATATATTCATTTTTACCAATATTTCGATACTATTTCATGTAGTATCACGATATGTGATTTGGCCTTCAAATCTCAGAATTTCGCATAATATTGCATTTTAAGCAAGTTTTCTTTCATTTTGTTTCGTACGAAAAATCATCGAATTATCAATATTTTGACGTTTATCATCCTCTTTTCCTTCATGTGATTTAAATATAATATCATCGAAATAGGCAATATTTTGCCGTTTTCCACGTTTTTGTGAATTTTCAGTACATGGGTATTAATTCATATATATACGATAAAAATGATGCAAACACATAATTCATTTTCAATCTATTTGAAAATATATTTTTCATATATTTCATATAATTTCATATATTTGTTTCTCGTTAAAATACTGATTAAGATATTGAAAAGGGGAGAAGTTCGGTTTTTATTGCATATATCGACGTTTCAGCCGGATTAGTGCGGTTTTACGTGTACATCTTCCCTCGTTAATATAAACGGAAAATCAAGAACATTATAGTTAATTCTAATGAAAACACATTGTTTTTTATCATTTGTATTGGAAACAACATTGTCATATGTCTTTTCTTGGAACTAAATAATACGAAACCTCGCTCTATGATTTGAAGTTATAATCCTCATAAATGGTTAAATAGTGACTTTTTTCACGTTTTTCATGTAGTTTGATATTACGTAAATATATTCATTTTTACCAATATTTCGATACTATTCCATGTAGTATCACGATATGTGATTTGGCCTTCAAATCTCAGAATTTCGCATAATATTGCATTTTAAGCAAGTTTTCTTGCATTTTGTTTCGTACGAAAAATCATCGAATTTAGCAATATTTTGACGTTTATCATCCCCTTTTCCTTCATGTGACTTAAACAAAATATCATCGAATTAGGCAATATTTTGCGGTTTTCCACGTTTTTGTGAATTTTCGGTCCATGGGTATTACTTCATATATATACGATAAAAATGATGCAAACACATAATTGATTAGATAATAACCTTAAATACTTAATTTTCAATCATCTATTTGTTTCTCGTTAAAATACTGAGTAAGATATTGAAAAGGGGAGAAGTTCGGTTTTTATTGCATATATCAACGTTTCAACCGGATTATAGCGGTTTTACGTGTACATCTTCCCTCGTTAATATAAACGGAAAATCAAGAACATTATAGTTAATTCTAATGAAAACACATTTATTTTTATCATTTGTATTGGAAACATCATTTTCATATGTCTTTTCTTGGATCTAAATAATACGAAACCTCGCTCTATGATTTGGAGTTAAAATCCTCAAATATTGTTAAATAGTGACTTTTTCACGTTTTTCATGCAGTTTGATATTAAGTAAATATATTCATTTTTACCAATATTTCGATACTATTTCATGTAGTATCACGATATGTGATTTGGCCTTCAAATCTCAGAATTTCGCATAATATTGCATTTTAAGCAAGTTTTCTTGCATTTTGTTTCGTACGAAAAATCATCAAATTTAGCAATATTTTGACGTTTATCATCTCCTTTTCCTTCATGTGATTTAAAGAAAATATCATCGAGTTAGGCAATATTTTTCCGTTTTCCACGTTTTTGTGAATTTTCCGTCCATGGGTATTAATTCATATATATACGATAAAAATGATGCAAACACATAAATGATTAGATAATAACCTTAAATACTTCATTTTCAATCATCTATTTGTTTCTCGTTAAAATACTGAGTAAGATATTGAAAAGGGGAGAAGTTCGGTTTTTATTGCATATATCGACGTTTCAGCCTGATTAGAGCGGTTTTACGTGTACATCTTCCCTTGTTAATATAAACGGAAAATCAAGAACATTATAGTTAATTCTAATGAAAACACATAGTTTTTTATCATTTGTATTGGAAACAACATTGTCATATGTCTTTTCTTGGATCTAAATAATACGAAACCTCGCTCTATTATTTGGAGTTAAAATCCTCAAATATGGTTAAATAGTGATTTTTCACGTTTTTCATGTAGTTTGATATTAAGTAAATATATTCATTTTTAACAATATTTCGATACTATTTCATGTAGTATCACGATATGTGATTTGGCCTTCATATCTTAGAATTTCGCATAATATTGCATTTTAAGCAAGTTTTCTTGCATTTTGTTTCGTACGAAAAATTATCGAATTTAGCAATATTTTGACGTTTATCATCCCCTTTTCCTTCATGTGATTTAAACAAAATATCATCGAATTAGGCAATATTTTGCCGTTTTCCACGTTTTTGTGAATTTTCAGTCCATGGGTATTACTTCATATATATACGATAAAAATGACGCAAACACATAATTGATTAGATAATAACCTTAAATACTTCATTTTCAATCATCTATTTGTTTCTCGTTAAAATACTGAGTAAGATATTGAAAAGGGGAGAAGTTCGGTTGTTATTGCATATATCGACGTTTCAGCCGGATTAGAGCGGTTTTACGTGTTAATATAAACGGAAAATCAAGAACATTATAGTTAATTCTAATGAAAACACATTGTTTTTTATCATTTGTATTGGAAACAACATTGTCATATGTCTTTTCTTGGAACAAAATAATACGAAACCTCGCTCTATAATTTGAAGGTAAAATCCTCAAATATGGTAAAATAGTGACTTTTTCACGTTAATCATGTAGTTTGATATTACGCAAATATATTCATTTTTACCAATATTTCGATACTATTTCATGTAGTATCACGATATGTGATTTGGCCTTGATATCACAGAATTTCGCATAATATTGCATTTTAAGCAAGTTTTCTTGCATTTTGTTTCGTACGAAAAATCATCGAATTTAGCAATATTTTGACGTTTATCATCCCCTTTTCCTTCATGTGATTTAAACAAAATATCATCGAATTAGGCAATATTTTGCCGTTTTCCACGTTTTTGTGAATTTTTAGTCCATGGGTATTAATTCATATATATACGATAAAAATGATGCAAACACATAATTGATTAGATAATAACCTTAAATACTTCATTTTCAATCATCTATTTGTTTCTCGTTAAAATACTGAGTAAGATATTGAAAAGTGGAGAAGTTCTGTTTTTATTGCATATATCGACGTTTCAGCCGGAATAGAGCGATTTTCGTGTACATCTTCCATCGGTAATATAAACGGAAAATCAGGAACATTTTAGTTAATTCTAATGAAAACACATTGATTTTTATCATTTGTATTGGAAACAACATTGTCATATGTCTTTTCTTGGATCTAAATAATACGAAACCTCGCTCTATGATTCTAAGTTAAAATCCTCAAATATGGTTAAATAGTGACTTTTTTCACGTTTTTCATGTAGTTTGATATTACGTAAATATATTAATTTTTACCAATATTTCGATACTATTTCATCTAGTATCACGATATGTGATTTGGCCTTCAAATCTCAGAATTTCGCATAATATTGCATTTTAAGCAAGTTTTCTTGCATTTTGTTTCGTACGAAAAATCATCGAATTTAGCAATATTTTGACGTTTATCATCCCCTTTTCCTTTATGTGATTTAAAGAAAATATCATCGAATTAGGCAATATTTTGCCGTTTTCCACGTTTTTGTGAATTTTTAGTCCATGGGTATTAATTCATATATATACGATAAAAATGATGCAAACACATAATTGATTAGATAATAACCTTAAATACTTCATTTTCAATCAACTATTTGTTTCTCGTTAAAATACTGAGTAAGATATTTAAAAGGGGAGAAGTTCTGTTTTTATTGCATATATCGACGTTTCAGCCGGATTAGAGCGGTTTTAAGTGTACATCTTCCCTCGTTAATATAAACGGAAAATCAAGAACATTATACTTAATTCTAATGAAAACACATTGATTTTTATCATTTGTATTGGAAACAACATTGTCATATGTCTTTTCTTGGATCTAAATAATACGAAACCTCGCTCTATGATTTCGAGTTAAAATCCTCAAATATGGTTATATAGTGACTTTTTCACGTTTTTCAAGTAGTTTGATATTAAGTAAATATATTCATTTTTACCAATATTTCGATACTATTTCATGTAATATCACGATATGTGATTTGGCCTTCAAATCTCAGAATTTCGCATAATATTGCATTTTAAGCAAGTTTTCTTGCATTTTGTTTCGTACGAAAAATCATCAAATTTAGCAATATTTTGACGTTTATCATCTCCTTTTCCTTCATGTGATTTAAACAAAATATCATCGAGTTAGGCAATTAGTTAATTCTAATGAAAACACATTGTTTTTTATCATTTGTATTGGAAACAACATTGTCATATGTCTTTTCTTGGAACTAAATAATACGAAACCTCGCTCTATGATTTGAAGGTAAAATCCTCAAATATGGTAAAATAGTGACTTTTCCACGTTAATCATTTAGTTTGATATTACGCACATATATTCATTTTTACCAATATTTCGATACTATTTCATGTAGTATCACGATATGTGATTTGGCCTTCAAATCTCAGAATTTCGCATAATATTGCATTTTAAGCAAGTTTTCTTGCATTTTGTTTCGTACGAAAAATCATCGAATTTAGCAATATTTTGACGTTTGTCATCCCCTTTTCCTTCATGTGATTTAAATAAAATATCATCGAATTAGGCAATATTTTGCCGTTTTCCACGTTTTTGTGAATTTTCAGTACATGGGTATTAATTCATATATATACGAAAAAATGATGCAAACACATAATTGATCAGATAATAACCTTAAATACTTCATTTTCAATCTATTTGAAAATATATTTTTCATATATTTCATATATTTTCATATATTTGTTTCTCGTTAAAATACTGATTAAGATATTGAAAAGGGGAGAAGTTCGGTTTTTATTGCATATATCGACGTTTCAGCCGGATTAGAGCGGTTTTACGTGTACATCTTCCCTCGTTAATATAAACGGAAAATCAAGAACATTATAGTTAATTCCAATGAAAACACATTGTTTTTTATCATTTGTATTGGAAACAACATTGTCATATGTCTTTTCTTGGATCTAAATAATACGAAACCTCGCTCTATGATTTGGAGTTAAAATCCTCAAATATGGTTAAATAGTGACTTTTTCACGTTTTTCATGTAGTTTGATATTACGTAAATATATTCATTTTTTACCAATATTTCGATACTATTTCATGTAGTATCACGATATGTGATTTGGCTTTCAAATCTCAAAATTTCGCATAATATTTCATTTTAAGCAAGTTTTCTTGCATTTTGTTTCGTACGAAAAATCATCAAATTTAGCAATATTTTGACGTTTATCATCTCCTTTTCCTTCATGTGATTTAAACAAAATATCATCGAGTTAGGCAATATTTTTCCGTTTTCCACGTTTTTGTGAATTTTCCGTCCATGGGTATTAATTCATATATATACGATAAAAATGATGCAAACACATAATTTATTAGATAATAACCTTAAATACTTCATTTTCAATCATCTATTTGTTTCTCGTTAAAATACTGAGTAAGATATTGAAAAGGGGAGAAGTTCGGTTTTTATTGCATATATCGACGTTTCAGCCTGATTAGAGCGGTTTTACGTGTACATCTTCCCTTGTTAATATAAACGGAAAATCAAGAACATTATAGTTAATTCTAATGAAAACACATTGTTTTTTATCATTTGTATTGGAAACAACATTGTCATATGTCTTTTCTTGGAACTAAATAATACGAAACCTCGCTCTATGATTTGAAGGTAAAATCCTCAAATATGGTAGAATAGTGACTTTTACACGTTAATCATGTAGTTTGATATTACGCACATATATTCATTTTTACCAATATTTCGATACTATTTCATGTAGTATCACGATATGTGATTTGGCCTTCAAATCTCAGAATTTCGCATAATATTGCATTTTAAGCAAGTTTTCTTGCATTTTGTTTCGTACGAAAAATCATCGAATTTACCAATATTTTGACGTTTATCATCCCCTTTTCCTTCATGTGATTTAAATAAAATATCATCGAATTAGGCAATATTTTGCCGTTTTCCACGTTTTTGTGAATTTTCAGTACATGGGTATTAATTCATATATATACGATAAAAATGATGCAAACACATAATTGAATAGATAATAACCTTAAATACTTCATTTTCAATCTATTTGAAAATATATTTTTCATATATTTCATATATTTTCATATATTTGTTTCTCGTTAAAATACTGATTAAGATATTGAAAAGGGGAGAAGTTCGGTTTTTATTGCATATATCGACGTTTCAGCCGGATTCGAGCGGTTTTACGTGTACATCTTCCCTCGTTAATATAAACGGAAAATCAAGAACATTATAGTTAATTCTAATGAAAACACATTGTTTTTTATCATTTGTATTGGAAACAACACTGTCATATGTCTTTTCTTAGAACTAAATAATACGAAACCTCGCTCTATGATTTGAAGTTAAAATCCTCATACATGGTTAAATAGTGACTTTTTTCACGTTTTTCATTTAGTTTGATATTACGTAAATATATTCACTTTTACCAATATTTCGATACTATTTCATGTAGTATCACGATATGTGATTTGGCCTTCAAATCTCAGAATTTCGCATAATATTGCATTTTAAGCAAGTTTTCTTGCATTTTGTTTCGTACGAAAAATCATCGAATTTAGCAATATTTTGACGTTTATCATCCCCTTTTGTTTCATGTGTTTTAAACAAAATATCATCGAATTAGGCAATATTTTGCCGTTTTCCACGTTTTTGAGAATTTTCAGTCCATGGGTATTACTTCATGTATATACGATAAAAATAATGCAAACACATAATTGATTAGATAATAACCTTAAATACTTAATTTTCAATCATCTATTTGTTTCTCGTTAAAATACTGAGTAAGATATTGAAAAGGGGAGAAGTTCGGTTTTTATTGCATATATCGACGTTTCAGCCGGATTAGAGCGGCTTTACGTGTACATCTTCCCTCGTTAATATAAACGGAAAATCAAGAACATTATAGTTAATTCTAATGAAAACACATTGATTTTTATCATTTGTATTGGAAACAACATTGTCATATGTCTTTTCTTGGATCTAAATAATACGAAACCTCGCTCTATGATTTGGAGTTAAAATCCTCAAATATGGTTAAATAGTGACTTTTTCACGTTTTTCATGTAGTTTGATATTAAGTAAATATATTCATTTTTACCAATATTTCGATACTATTTCATGTAGTATCACGATATGTGATTTGGCCTTCAAATCTCAGAATTTCGAATAATATTGCATTTTAAGCAAGTTTTCTTGCATTTTGTTTCGTACGAAAAATCATCGAATTATCAATATTTTGACGTTTATCATCCCCTTTTCCTTCATGTGATTTAAACAAAATATCATCGAATTAGGCAATATTTTGCCGTTTTCCACGTTTTTGTGAATTTTCAGTCCATGGGTATTACTTCATATATATACGATAAAAATGATGCAAACACATAATTGATTAGATAATAACCTTAAATACTTAATTTTCAATCATCTATTTGTTTCTCGTTAAAATACTGAGTAAGATATTGAAAAGGGGAGAAGTTCGGTTTTTATTGCATATATCGACGTTTCAGCCGGATTAGAGCGGTTTTACGTGTACATCTTCCCTCGTTAATATAAACGGAAAATCAAGAACATTATAGTTAATTCTAATGAAAACACATTGATTTTTATCATTTGTATTGGAAACAACATTGTCATATGTCTTTTCTTGGATCTAAATAATACGAAACCTCGCTCTATGATTTGGAGTTAAAATCCTCAAATATGGTTAAATAGTGACTTTTTCACGTTTTTTATGTAGTTTGATATTAAGTAAATATATTCATTTTTACCAATATTTCGATCCTATTTCATGTAGTATCACGATATGTGATTTGGCCTTCAAATCACAGAATTTCGCATAATATTGCATTTTAAGCAAGTTTTCTTGCATTTTGTTTCGTACGAAAAATCTTCGAATTTAGCAATATTTTGACGTTTATCATCCCCTTTTCCTTTATGTGATTTAAAGAAAATATCATCGAATTAGGCAATATTTTGCCGTTTTCCACGTTTTTGTGAATTTTTAGTCCATGGGTATTAATTCATATATATACGATAAAAATGATGCAAACACATAATTGATTAGATAATAACCTTAAATACTTCATTTTCAATCAACTATTTGTTTCTCGTTAAAATACTGAGTAAGATATTTAAAAGGGGAGAAGTTCTGTTTTTATTGCATATATCGACGTTTCAGACGGAATAGAGCGATTTTCGTGTACATCTTCCATCAGTAATATATACGGAAAATCAGGAACATTTTAGTTAATTCTAATGAAAACACATTGATTTTTATCATTTGTATTGGAAACAACATTGTCATATGTCTTTTCTTGGATCTAAATAATACGAAACCTCGCTCTCTGATTTGAAATTAAAATCCTGAAATATGGTTAAATAGTGACTTTTTCACGTTTTTTATGTAGTTTGATATTACGTAAATATATTCATTTTTACCAATATTTCGATACTATTTCATGTCGTATCTCGATATGTGATTTGGACTTCAAATCTCAGAATTTCGCATAATATTGCATTTTAAGCAAGTTTTCTTGCATTTTGTTTCGTACGAAAAATCATCGAATTTAGCAATATTTTGACGTTCATCATCCCCTTTTTCTTCATTTGATTTAAACAAAATATCATCGAATTAGGCAATATTTTGCCGTTTTCCACGTTTTTGTGAATTTTCAGTCCATGGGTATTAATTCATATATATACGATAAAAATGATGAAACACATAATTGATTAGATAATAACCTTAAATACTTCATTTTCAATCATCTATTTGTTTGTCGTTAAAATACTGAGTAAGATATTGAAAAGGGGAGAAGTTCGGTTTTTATTGCATATATCGACGATTCAGCCGGATTAGAGCGGTTTTACGTGTACATCTTCCCTTGTTAATATAAACGGAAAATCAAGAATATTTTAGTTAGTTCTAATGAAAACACATTGTTTTTTTATCATTTGTATTGGAAACAACATTGTCATATGTCTTTTCTTGGAACTAAATAATACGAAACCTCGCTCTATGATTTGAAGGTAAAATCCTCAAATATGGTAAAATAGTGTTTTTTTCACGTTAATCATATAGTTTGATATTACGCAAATATATTCATTTTTACCAATATTTCGATACTAATTCATGTAGTATCACGATATGTGATTTGGTCTTCAAATCTCTGAATTTCGTGTAATATTGCATTTTAAGCAAGTTTTCTTGCATTTTGTTTCGTACGAAAAATCATCGAATTTAGCAATATTTTGACGTTTATCATCCCCTTTCCCTTTATTTGTTTTTTACAAAATATCATCGAATTAGGCAATATTTTGCCGTTTTTCCACGTTTTTGCGAATTTTCAGTCTATGGGTATTAATTCATTATATATACGATAAAAATGATGCAAACACATAAATGATTAGATAATAACCTTAAATACTTCATTTTCAATCAACTATTTGTTTCTCGTTAAAATACTGAGTAAGATATTGAAAAGGGGAGAAGTTCTGTTTTTATTGCATATATCGACGTTTCAGCCGGAATTGAGCGATTTTCGTGTTCATCTTCCATCAGTAATATATACGGAAAATCAGGAACATTTTAGTTAATTCTAATGAAAACACATTGATTTTTATCATTTGTATTGGAAACAACATTGTCATATGTCTTTTCTTGGATCTAAATAATACGAAACCTCGCTCTATGATTTGAAATTAAAATCCTGAAATATGGTTAAATAGTGACTTTTTTCACGTTTTTTATGTAGTTTGATATTACGTAAATATATTCATTTTTACCAATATTTCGATACTATTTCATGTAGTATCACGATATGTGATTTGGCCTTCAAATCTCAGAATTTCGCATAATATTGCATTTTAAGCAAGTTTTCTTGCATTTTGTTTCGTACGAAAAATCATCGAATTTAGCAATATTTTGACGTTTATCATCCCCTTTTCCTTCATGTCATTTAAACAAAATATCATCGAATTAGGCAATATTTTGCCGTTTTCCACGTTTTTGTGAATTTTCAGTCCATGGGTATTAATTCATATATATACGATAAAAATGATGCAAACACATAGTTGATTAGATAATAACCTTAAATACTTCACTTTCAATCATCTATTTGTTTCTCGTTAAAGTACTGAGTAAGATATTGAAAGGGGGATAAGTTCTGATTTTATTGCATATATCGACGTTTCAGCCGGAATAGACCGGTTTTCGTGTACATCTTCCATCGGTAATATAAACGGAAAATCAGGAACATTTTAGTTAATTCTAACGAAAACACATTGATTTTTATCATTTGTATTGGAAACAACATTGTCATATGTCTTTTCTTGGATCTAAATAATACGAAACCTCGCTCTCTGATTTGAAATTAAAATCCTGATATATGGTTAAATAGTGACTTTTTTCACGTTTTTTATGTAGTTTGATATTACATAAATATATTTATTTTTACCAATATTTCGATACTATTTCATGTAGTATCTCGATATGTGATTTGGACATCAAATCTCAGAATTTCGCATAATATTGCATTTTAAGCAAGTTTTCTTGCATTTTGTTTCGTACGAAAAATCATCGAATTTAGCAATATTTTGACGTTTATCATCCCCTTTTCCTTTATGTGATTTAAAGAAAATATCATCGAATTAGGCAATATTTTGCCGTTTTCCACGTTTTTGTGAATTTTTAGTCCATGGGTATTAATTCATATATATACGATAAAAATGATGCAAACACATAATTGATTCGATAATAACCTTAAATACTTCATTTTCAATCAACTATTTGTTTCTCGTTAAAATACTGAGTAAGATATTTAAAAGGGGAGAAGTTCTGTTTTTATTGCATATATCGACGTTTCAGACGGAATAGAGCGATTTTCGTGTACATCTTCCATCAGTAATATATACGGAAAATCAGGAACATTTTAGTTAATTCTAATGAAAACACATTGATTTTTATCATTTGTATTGGAAACAACATTGTCATATGTCTTTTCTTGGATCTAAATAATACGAAACCTCGCTCTATGATTTGAAATTAAAATCCTGAAATATGGTTAAATAGTGACTTTTTTCACGTTTTTTATGTAGTTTGATATTACGTAAATATATTCGTTTTTACCAATATTTCGATACTATTTCATGTAGTATCACGATATGTGATTTGGCCTTCAAATCTCAGAATTTCGCATAATATTGCATTTTAAGCAAGTTTTCTTGCATTTTGTTTTGTACGAAAAATCATCAAATTTAGCAATATTTTGACGTTTATCATCCCCTTTTCCTTCATGTGATTTAAACAAAATATCATCGAATTAGGCAATATTTTGCTGTTTTCCACATTGTGAATTTTCAGTCCATGGGTATTAATTCATATATATACGATAAAAATGATGCAAACACATAATTGATTAGATATTAACCTTAAATACTTCATTTTCAATCATCTATTTGTTTCTCGTTAAAATACTGAGTAAGATATTGAAAGGGGGATAAGATCTGATTTTATTGCATATATCGACGTTTCAGCCGGAATAGAGCGGTTTTCGTGTACATCTTCCATCGGTAATATAAACGGAAAATCAGGAACATTTTAGTTAATTCTAATGAAAGCACATTGATTTTTATCATTTGTATTGGAAACAACATTGTCATATATCTTTTCTTGGATCTAAATAATACGAAACCTCGCTCCATGATTCTAAGTTAAAATCCTCAAATATTGCTAAATAGTGACTTTTTTCACGTTTTTCATGTAGTTTGATATTACGTAAAAATATTCATTTTACCAATATTTCGATACTATTTCATGTCGTATCACGATATGTGATTTGGCCTTCAAATCTCGGAATTTCGCATAATATTGCATTTTAAGCAAGTTTTCTTGCATTTTGTTTCGTACGAAAAATCATCGAATTTAGCAATATTTTGACGTTTATCATCCCCTTTTCCTTTATGTGATTTAAACAAAATATCATCGAATTAGGCAATATTTTGCCGTTTTCCACGTTTTTGTGAATTTTCAGTCCATGGGTATTAATTCATATATATACGATAAAAATGATGCAAACACATAATTGATTAGATAATAACCTTAAATACTTCACTTTCAATCATCTATTTGTTTCTCGTTAAAATACTGAGTAAGATATTGAAAGGGGGATAAGTTCAGATTTTATTGCATATATCGAAGTTTCAGCCGGAATAGAGCGGTTTTCGTGTACATCTTCCATCGGTAATATAAACGGAAAATCAGGAACATTTTAGTTAATTCTAACGAAAACACATTGATTTTTATCATTTGTATTGGAAACAACATTGTCATATGTCTTTTCTTGGATCTAAATAATACGAAACCTCGCTCTCTGATTTGAAATTAAAATCCTGATATATGGTTAAATAGTGACTTTTTCACGTTTTTTATGTAGTTTGATATTACGTAAATATATTCATTTTTACCAATATTTCGATACTATTTCATGTAGTATCTCGATATGTGATTTGGACATCAAATCTCAGAATTTCGCATAATATTGCATTTTAAGCAAGTTTTCTTGCATTTTGTTTCGTACGAAAAATCATCGAATTTAGCAATATTTTGACGTTTATCATCCCCTTTTCCTTCATGTGATTTAAACAAAATATCATCGAATTAGGCAATATTTTGCCGTTTTCCACGTTTTTGTGAATTTTCAGTTTATTGTTATTAATTCATTAAATATACGATAAAAATGATGCAAACACATAATTGATTAGATAATAACCTTAAATACTTCATTTTCAATCATCTATTTGTTTGTCGTTAAAATACTGAGTAAGATATTGAAAAGGGGAGAAGTTCGGTTTTTATTGCATATATCGACGTTTCAGCCGGATTCGAGCGGTTTTACGTGTACATCTTCCCTCGTTAATATAAACGGAAAATCAAGAACATTTTCGTTAATTCTAATGAAAACACATTGTTTTTTTATCATTTGTATTGGAAACAACATTGTCATATGTCTTTTCTTGGAACTAAATAATACAAAACCTCGCTCTGTGATTTGAAGGTAAAATCCTCAAATATGGTAAAATAGTGTTTTTTTCACGTTAATCATGTAGTTTGATATTACGCAAATATATTCATTTTTACCAATATTTCGATACTATTTCAAGTAGTATCACGATATGTGATTTGGTCCTTAAATCTCAGAATTTCGTATAATATTGCATTTTAAGCAGGTTTTCTTGCATTTTGTTTCGTACGAAAAATCATCGAATTTAGCAATATTTTGACGTTTATCATCCCTTTTTCCTTTATGTGATTTAAACAAAATATCATCGAATTAGGCAATATTTTGCCGTTTTCCACGTTTTTGTGAATTTTCAGTCCATGGGTATTAATTCATATATATATGATAAAAATGATGCAAACACATAATTGATTAGATAATAACCTTAAATACTTCATTTTCAATCAACTATTTGTTTCTCGTTAAAATACTGAGTAAGATATTGAAAAGGGGAGAAGTTCTGTTTTTATTGCATATATCGACGTTTCAGCCGGAATAGAGCGATTTTCGTGTACATCTTCCATCAGTAATATATACGGAAAATCAGGAACATTTTAGTTAATTCTAATGAAAACACATTGATTTTTATCATTTGTATTGGAAACAACATTGTCATGTCTTTTCTTGGATCTAAATAATACGAAACCTCGCTCTATGATTTGAAATTAAAATCCTGAAATATGGTTAAATAGTGACTTTTTCACGTTTTTTATGTAGTTTGATATTACGTAAATATATTCATTTTTACCAATATTTCGATGCTATTTCATGTAGTATCACGATATGTGATTTGGCCTTCAAATCTCAGAATTTCGCATAATATTGCATTTTAAGCATGTTTTCTTGCATTTTGTTTCGTACGAAAAATCATCGAATTTAGCAATATTTTGACGTTTATCATCCCCTTTTCCTTCATGTCATTTAAACAAAATATCATCGAATTAGGCAATATTTTGCCGTTTTCCACGTTTTTGTGAATTTTCAGTCCATGGGTATTAATTCATATATATACAACAACAACAACAACAACAACAATACAATTTTATTTAGGTAAGGTACATACATACAATAAATATTTACAAGGATTGTTAACTTATAGTTATAGCTAGTACATACAATGCCTAAAGCCACTATTACGCAAAGCGTTTCGGGCATATATACGATAAAAATGATGCAAACACATAATTGATTAGATAATAACCTTAAATATTTCATTTTCAATCATCTATTTGTTTGTCGTTAAAATACTGAGTAAGATATTGAAAAGGGGAGAAGTTCTGTTTTTATTGCATATATCGACGTTTCAGCCGGATTAGAGCGGTTTTACGTGTACATCTTCCCTTGTTAATATAAACGGAAAATCAAGAACATTTTAGTTAATTCTAATGAAAACACATTGTTTTTTTATCATTTGTATTGGAAACAACATTGTCATATGTCTTTTCTTGGAACTAAATAATACGAAACCTCGCTCTATGATTTGAAGGTAAAATCCTCAAATATGGTAAAATAGTGTTTTTTTCACGTTAATCATGTAGTTTGATATTACGCAAATATATTCATTTTTACCAATATTTCGATACTAATTCATGTAGTATCACGATATGTGATTTGGTCTTCAAATCTCAGAATTTCGTATAATATTGCATTTTAAGCAAGTTTTCTTGCATTTTGTTTCGTACGAAAAATCATCGAATTTAGCAATATTTTGACGTTTATCATCCCCTTTCCCTTTATTTGATTTTAACAAAATATCATCGAATTAGGCAATATTTTGCCGTTTTTCCACGTTTTTGCGAATTTTCAGTCTATGGGTATTAATTCATTAAATATACGATAAAAATGATGCAAACACATAATTGATTAGATAATAACCTTAAATACTTCATTTTCAATCAACTATTTGTTTCTCGTTAAAATACTGAGTAAGATATTGAAAAGGGGAGAAGTTCTGTTTTTATTGCATATATCGACGTTTCAGCCGGAATAGAGCGATTTTCTTGTACATCTTCCATCAGTAATATATACGTAAAATCAGGAACATTTTAGTTAATTCTAATGAAAACACATTGATTTTTATCATTTGTATTGGAAACAACATTGTCATATATCTTTTCTTGGATCTAAATAATACGAAACCTCGCTCTATGATTCTTAGTTAAAATCCTCAAATATAGCTAAATAGTGACTTTTTTCACGTTTTTCATGTAGTTTGATATTACGTAAAAATATTCATTTTTACCAATATTTCGATACTATTTCATGTCGTATCACGATATGTGATTTGACCTTCAAATCTCGGAATTTCGCATAATATTGCATTTTTAGCAAGTTTTCTTGCATTTTGTTTCGTACGAAAAATCATCGAATTTAGCAATATTTTGACGTTTATCATCCCCTTTTCCTTTATGTGATTTAAACAAAATATCATCGAATTAGGCAATATTTTGCCGTTTTCCACGTTTTTGTGAATTTTCAGTCCATGGGTATTAATTCATATATATACGATAAAAATGATGCAAACACATAATTGATTAGATAATAACCTTAAATACTTCATTTTCAATCAACTATTTGTTTCTCGTTAAAATACTGAGTAAGATATTGAAAAGGGGAGAAGTTCTGTTTTTATTGCATATATCGACGTTTCAGCCGGAATAGAGCGATTTTCGTGTACATCTTCCATCAGTAATATATACGGAAAATCAGGAACATTTTAGTTAATTCTAATGAAAACACATTGATTTTTATCATTTGTATTGGATACAACATTGTCATATGTCTTTTCTTGGATCTAAATAATACGAAACCTCGCTCTATGATTTGAAATTAAAATCCTGAAATATGGTTAAATAGTGACTTTTTTCACGTTTTTTATGTAGTTTGATATTACGTAAATATATTCATTTTTACCAATATTTCGATACTATTTCATGTAGTATCACGATATGTGATTTGGCCTTCAAATCTCAGAATTTCGCATAATATTGCATTTTAAGCAAGTTTTCTTGCATTTTGTTTCGTACGAAAAATCATCGAATTTAGCAATATTTTGACGTTTATCATCCCCTTTTCCTTCATGTGATTTAAACAAAATATCATCGAATTAGGCAATATTTTGCCGTTTTCCACGTTTTTGTGAATTTTCAGTTTATTGTTATTAATTCATTAAATATACGATAAAAATGATGCAAACACATAATTGATTAGATAATAACCTTAAATACTTCATTTTCAATCATCTATTTGTTTGTCGTTAAAATACTGAGTAAGATATTGAAAAGGGGAGAAGTTCGGTTTTTATTGCATATATCGACGTTTCAGCCGGATTCGAGCGGTTTTACGTGTACATCTTCCCTCGTTAATATAAACGGAAAATCAAGAACATTTTCGTTAATTCTAATGAAAACACATTATTTTTTTATCATTTGTATTGGAAACAACATTGTCATATGTCTTTTCTTGGAACTAAATAATACAAAACCTCGCTCTGTGATTTGAAGGTAAAATCCTCAAATATGGTAAAATAGTGTTTTTTTCCACGTTAATCATGTAGTTTGATATTACGCAAATATATTCATTTTTACCAATATTTCGATACTATTTCAAGTAGTATCACGATATGTGATTTGGTCCTCAAATCTCAGAATTTCGTATAATATTGCATTTTAAGCAAGTTTTCTTGCATTTTGTTTCGTACGAAAAATCATCGAATTTAGCAATATTTTGACGTTTATCATCCCTTTTTCCTTTATGTGATTTAAACAAAATATCATCGAATTAGGCAATATTTTGCCGTTTTCCACGTTTTTGTGAATTTTCAGTCCATGGGTATTAATTCATATATATACGATAAAAATGATGCAAACACATAATTGATTAGATAATAACCTTAAATACTTCATTTTCAATCAACTATTTGTTTCTCGTTAAAATACTGAGTAAGATATTGAAAAGGGGAGAAGTTCTGTTTTTATTGCATATATCGACGTTTCAGCCGGAATAGAGCGATTTTCGTGTACATCTTCCATCAGTAATATATACGGAAAATCAGGAACATTTTAGTTAATTCTAATGAAAACACATTGATTTTTATCATTTGTATTGGAAACAACATTGTCATATGTCTTTTCTTGGATCTAAATAATACGAAACCTCGCTCTATGATTCTAAGTTAAAATCCTCAATTATGGTTAAATAGTGGCTTTTTTCACGTTTTTCATGTAGTTTGATATTACGTAAATATATTCATTTTTACCAATATTTCGATACTATTTCATGTAGTATCACGATATGTGATTTGGCCTTCAAATCTCGGAATTTCGCATAATATTGCATTTTAAGCAAGTTTTCTTGCATTTTGTTTCGTACGAAAAATCATCGAATTTAGCAATATTTTGACGTTTATCATCCCCTTTTCCTTAATGTGATTTAAACAAAATATCATCGAATTAGGCAATATTTTGCCGTTTTCCACGTTTTTGTGAATTTTCAGTCCATGGGTATTAATTCATATATATATACGATAAAAATGATGCAAACACATAATTGATTAGATAATAACCTTAAATACTTCATTTTCAATCAACTATTTCTTTCTCGTTAAAATACTGAGTAAGATATTGAAAGGGGGAGAAGTTCTGATTTTATTGCATATATCGACGTTTCAACCGGAATAGAGCGGTTTTCGTGTACATCTTCCATCGGTAATATAAACGGAAAATCAGGAACATTTTAGTTAATTCTATTGAAAACACATTGATTTTTATGATTTGTATTGGAAACAACATTGTCATATGTCTTTTCTTGGATCTAAATAATACGAAACCTCGCTCTCTGATTTGAAATTAAAATCCTGAAATATGGTTAAATAGTGACTTTTTTCACGTTTTTTATGTAGTTTGATATTACGTAAATATATTCATTTTTACCAATATTTCGATACTATTTCATGTAGTATCTCGATATGTGATTTGGACTTCAAATCTCAGAATTTCGCATAATATTGCATTTTAAGCAAGTTTTCTTGCATTTTGTTTCGTACGAAAAATCATCGAATTTAGCAATATTTTGACGTTTATCATCCCCTTTTCCTTCATGTGATTTAAACAAAATATCATCGAATTAGGCAATATTTTGCCGTTTTCCACGTTTTTGTGAATTTTCAGTCCATGGGTATTAATTCATATATATACGATAAAAATGATGCAAACACATAATTGATTAGATAATAACCTTAAATACTTCATTTTTAATCAACTATTTGTTTCTCGTTAAAATACTGAGTAAGATATTGAAAAGGGGAGAAGTTCTGTTTTTATTGCATATATCGACGTTTCAGCCGGAATAGAGCGATTTTCGTGTACATCTTCCATCAGTAATATATACGGAAAATCAGGAACATTTTAGTTAATTCTAATGAAAACACATTGATTTTTATCATTTGTATTGGATACAACATTGTCATATGTCTTTTCTTGGATCTAAATAATACGAAACCTCGCTCTATGATTTGAAATTAAAATCCTGAAATATGGTTAAATAGTGACTTTTTTCACGTTTTTTATGTAGTTTGATATTACGTAAATATATTCATTTTTACCAATATTTCGATACTATTTCATGTAGTATCACGATATGTGATTTGGCCTTCAAATCTCAGAATTTCGCATAATATTGCATTTTAAGCAAGTTTTCTTGCATTTTGTTTCGTACGAAAAATCATCGAATTTAGCAATATTTTGACGTTTATCATCCCCTTTTCCTTCATGTGATTTAAACAAAATATCATCGAATTAGGCAATATTTTGCCGTTTTCCACGTTTTTGTGAATTTTCAGTTTATTGTTATTAATTCATTAAATATACGATAAAAATGATGCAAACACATAATTGATTAGATAATAACCTTAAATACTTCATTTTCAATCATCTATTTGTTTGTCGTTAAAATACTGAGTAAGATATTGAAAAGGGGAGAAGTTCGGTTTTTATTGCATATATCGACGTTTCAGCCGGATTCGAGCGGTTTTACGTGTACATCTTCCCTCGTTAATATAAACGGAAAATCAAGAACATTTTCGTTAATTCTAATGAAAACACATTATTTTTTTATCATTTGTATTGGAAACAACATTGTCATATGTCTTTTCTTGGAACTAAATAATACAAAACCTCGCTCTGTGATTTGAAGGTAAAATCCTCAAATATGGTAAAATAGTGTTTTTTTCCACGTTAATCATGTAGTTTGATATTACGCAAATATATTCATTTTTACCAATATTTCGATACTATTTCAAGTAGTATCACGATATGTGATTTGGTCCTCAAATCTCAGAATTTCGTATAATATTGCATTTTAAGCAAGTTTTCTTGCATTTTGTTTCGTACGAAAAATCATCGAATTTAGCAATATTTTGACGTTTATCATCCCTTTTTCCTTTATGTGATTTAAACAAAATATCATCGAATTAGGCAATATTTTGCCGTTTTCCACGTTTTTGTGAATTTTCAGTCCATGGGTATTAATTCATATATATACGATAAAAATGATGCAAACACATAATTGATTAGATAATAACCTTAAATACTTCATTTTCAATCAACTATTTGTTTCTCGTTAAAATACTGAGTAAGATATTGAAAAGGGGAGAAGTTCTGTTTTTATTGCATATATCGACGTTTCAGCCGGAATAGAGCGATTTTCGTGTACATCTTCCATCAGTAATATATACGGAAAATCAGGAACATTTTAGTTAATTCTAATGAAAACACATTGATTTTTATCATTTGTATTGGAAACAACATTGTCATATGTCTTTTCTTGGATCTAAATAATACGAAACCTCGCTCTATGATTCTAAGTTAAAATCCTCAATTATGGTTAAATAGTGGCTTTTTTCACGTTTTTCATGTAGTTTGATATTACGTAAATATATTCATTTTTACCAATATTTCGATACTATTTCATGTAGTATCACGATATGTGATTTGGCCTTCAAATCTCGGAATTTCGCATAATATTGCATTTTAAGCAAGTTTTCTTGCATTTTGTTTCGTACGAAAAATCATCGAATTTAGCAATATTTTGACGTTTATCATCCCCTTTTCCTTAATGTGATTTAAACAAAATATCATCGAATTAGGCAATATTTTGCCGTTTTCCACGTTTTTGTGAATTTTCAGTCCATGGGTATTAATTCATATATATATACGATAAAAATGATGCAAACACATAATTGATTAGATAATAACCTTAAATACTTCATTTTCAATCAACTATTTCTTTCTCGTTAAAATACTGAGTAAGATATTGAAAGGGGGAGAAGTTCTGATTTTATTGCATATATCGACGTTTCAACCGGAATAGAGCGGTTTTCGTGTACATCTTCCATCGGTAATATAAACGGAAAATCAGGAACATTTTAGTTAATTCTATTGAAAACACATTGATTTTTATGATTTGTATTGGAAACAACATTGTCATATGTCTTTTCTTGGATCTAAATAATACGAAACCTCGCTCTCTGATTTGAAATTAAAATCCTGAAATATGGTTAAATAGTGACTTTTTTCACGTTTTTTATGTAGTTTGATATTACGTAAATATATTCATTTTTACCAATATTTCGATACTATTTCATGTAGTATCTCGATATGTGATTTGGACTTCAAATCTCAGAATTTCGCATAATATTGCATTTTAAGCAAGTTTTCTTGCATTTTGTTTCGTACGAAAAATCATCGAATTTAGCAATATTTTGACGTTTATCATCCCCTTTTCCTTCATGTGATTTAAACAAAATATCATCGAATTAGGCAATATTTTGCCGTTTTCCACGTTTTTGTGAATTTTCAGTCCATGGGTATTAATTCATATATATACGATAAAAATGATGCAAACACATAATTGATTAGATAATAACCTTAAATACTTCATTTTTAATCAACTATTTGTTTCTCGTTAAAATACTGAGTAAGATATTGAAAAGGGGAGAAGTTCTGTTTTTATTGCATATATCGACGTTTCAGCCGGAATAGAGCGATTTTCGTGTACATCTTCCATCAGTAATATATACGGAAAATCAGGAACATTTTAGTTAATTCTAATGAAAACACATTGATTTTTATCATTTGTATTGGATACAACATTGTCATATGTCTTTTCTTGGATCTAAATAATACGAAACCTCGCTCTATGATTTGAAATTAAAATCCTGAAATATGGTTAAATAGTGACTTTTTTCACGTTTTTTATGTAGTTTGATATTACGTAAATATATTCATTTTTACCAATATTTCGATACTATTTCATGTAGTATCACGATATGTGATTTGGCCTTCAAATCTCAGAATTTCGCATAATATTGCATTTTAAGCAAGTTTTCTTGCATTTTGTTTCGTACGAAAAATCATCGAATTTAGCAATATTTTGACGTTTATCATCCCCTTTTCCTTCATGTGATTTAAACAAAATATCATCGAATTAGGCAATATTTTGCCGTTTTCCACGTTTTTGTGAATTTTCAGTTTATTGTTATTAATTCATTAAATATACGATAAAAATGATGCAAACACATAATTGATTAGATAATAACCTTAAATACTTCATTTTCAATCATCTATTTGTTTGTCGTTAAAATACTGAGTAAGATATTGAAAAGGGGAGAAGTTCGGTTTTTATTGCATATATCGACGTTTCAGCCGGATTCGAGCGGTTTTACGTGTACATCTTCCCTCGTTAATATAAACGGAAAATCAAGAACATTTTCGTTAATTCTAATGAAAACACATTATTTTTTTATCATTTGTATTGGAAACAACATTGTCATATGTCTTTTCTTGGAACTAAATAATACAAAACCTCGCTCTGTGATTTGAAGGTAAAATCCTCAAATATGGTAAAATAGTGTTTTTTTCCACGTTAATCATGTAGTTTGATATTACGCAAATATATTCATTTTTACCAATATTTCGATACTATTTCAAGTAGTATCACGATATGTGATTTGGTCCTCAAATCTCAGAATTTCGTATAATATTGCATTTTAAGCAAGTTTTCTTGCATTTTGTTTCGTACGAAAAATCATCGAATTTAGCAATATTTTGACGTTTATCATCCCTTTTTCCTTTATGTGATTTAAACAAAATATCATCGAATTAGGCAATATTTTGAAGTTTTCCACGTTTTTGTGAATTTTCAGTCCATGGGTATTAATTCATATATATACGATAAAAATGATGCAAACACATAATTGATTAGATAATAACCTTAAATACTTCATTTTCAATCAACTATTTGTTTCTCGTTAAAATACTGAGTAAGATATTGAAAAGGGGAGAAGTTCTGTTTTTATTGCATATATCGACGTTTCAGCCGGAATAGAGCGATTTTCGTGTACATCTTCCATCAGTAATATATACGGAAAATCAGGAACATTTTAGTTAATTCTAATGAAAACACATTGATTTTTATCATTTGTATTGGAAACAACATTGTCATATGTCTTTTCTTGGATCTAAATAATACGAAACCTCGCTCTATGATTCTAAGTTAAAATCCTCAATTATGGTTAAATAGTGGCTTTTTTCACGTTTTTCATGTAGTTTGATATTACGTAAATATATTCATTTTTACCAATATTTCGATACTATTTCATGTAGTATCACGATATGTGATTTGGCCTTCAAATCTCGGAATTTCGCATAATATTGCATTTTAAGCAAGTTTTCTTGCATTTTGTTTCGTACGAAAAATCATCGAATTTAGCAATATTTTGACGTTTATCATCCCCTTTTCCTTAATGTGATTTAAACAAAATATCATCGAATTAGGCAATATTTTGCCGTTTTCCACGTTTTTGTGAATTTTCAGTCCATGGGTATTAATTCATATATATATACGATAAAAATGATGCAAACACATAATTGATTAGATAATAACCTTAAATACTTCATTTTCAATCAACTATTTCTTTCTCGTTAAAATACTGAGTAAGATATTGAAAGGGGGAGAAGTTCTGATTTTATTGCATATATCGACGTTTCAACCGGAATAGAGCGGTTTTCGTGTACATCTTCCATCGGTAATATAAACGGAAAATCAGGAACATTTTAGTTAATTCTATTGAAAACACATTGATTTTTATGATTTGTATTGGAAACAACATTGTCATATGTCTTTTCTTGGATCTAAATAATACGAAACCTCGCTCTCTGATTTGAAATTAAAATCCTGAAATATGGTTAAATAGTGACTTTTTTCACGTTTTTTATGTAGTTTGATATTACGTAAATATATTCATTTTTACCAATATTTCGATACTATTTCATGTAGTATCTCGATATGTGATTTGGACTTCAAATCTCAGAATTTCGCATAATATTGCATTTTAAGCAAGTTTTCTTGCATTTTGTTTCGTACGAAAAATCATCGAATTTAGCAATATTTTGACGTTTATCATCCCCTTTTCCTTCATGTGATTTAAACAAAATATCATCGAATTAGGCAATATTTTGCCGTTTTCCACGTTTTTGTGAATTTTCAGTCCATGGGTATTAATTCATATATATACGATAAAAATGATGCAAACACATAATTGATTAGATAATAACCTTAAATACTTCATTTTTAATCATCTATTTGTTTGTCGTTAAAATACTGAGTAAGATATTGAAATGGGGAGAAGTTCGGTTTTTATTGCATATATCGACGTTTCAGCCGGATTAGAGCGGTTTTACGTGTACATCTTCCCTCGTTAATATAAACGGAAAATCAAGAACATTTTAGTTAATTCTAATGAAAACACATTGTTTTTTTATCATTTGTATTGGAAACAACATTGTCATATGTCTTTTCTTGGAACTAAATAATACAAAACCTCGCTCTATGATTTGAAGGTAAAATCCTCAAATATGGTAAAATAGTGTTTTTTTCACGTTAATCATGTAGTTTGATATTACGCAAATATATTCATTTTTACCAATATTTCGATACTATTTCATGTAGTATCACGATATGTGATTTGGTCTTCAAATCTCAGAATTTCGTATAATATTGCATTTTAAGCAAGTTTTCTTGCATTTTGTTTCGTACGAAAAATCATCGAATTTAGCAATATTTTGACGTTTATCATCCCCGTTTCCTTTATTTGATTTTAACAAAATATCATCGAATTAGGCAATATTTTACCGTTTTTCCACGTTTTTGTGAATTTTCAGTCTATGGATATTAATTCGTTATATATACGATAAAAATGATGCAAACACATAATTGATTAGATAATAACCTTAAATACTTCATTTTTAATCAACTATTTGTTTCTCGTTAAAATACTGAGTAAGATATTAAAAAGGGGAGAAGTTCTGTTTTTATTGCATATATCGACGTTTCAGCCGGAATAAAGCGATTTTCGTGTACATCTTCCATCAGTAATATATACAGAAAATCAGGAACATTTTAGTTAATTCTAACGAAAACACATTGATTTTTATCATTTGTATTGGAAACAACATTGTCATATGTCTTTTCTTGGATCTAAATAATACGAAACCTCGCTCTATGATTTGAAGGTAAAATCCTCAAATATGGTAAAATAGTGTTTGTTTCACGTTAATCATGTAGTTTGATATTACGCAAATATATTCATTTTTACCAATATTTCGATACTATTTCATGTAGTATCACGATATGTGATTTGACCTTCAAATCTCAGAATTTCGCATAATATTGCATTTTAAGCAAGTTTTCTTGCATTTTGTTTCGTACGAAAAATCATCGAATTTAGCAAGATTTTGACGTTTATCATCCCCTTTTCCTTTATGTGATTTAAACAAAATATCATCGAATTAGGCAATATTTTGCCGTTTTCCACGTTTTTTTGAATTTTCAGTCCATGGGTATTAATTCATATATATACGATAAAAATGATGCAAACACATCATTGATTAGATAATAACCTTAAATACTTCATTTTCAATCAACTATTTGTTTCTCGTTAAAATACTGAGTAAGATATTGAAAAGGGGAGAAGTTCTGTTTTTATTGCATATATCGACGTTTCAGCCGGATTAGAACGGTTTTACGTGTACATCTTCCATCGGTAAAATAAACGGAAAATTAGGAACATTTTAGTTAATTCTAATGAAAACACATTGATTTTTATCATTTGTATTTGAAACAACATTGTCATATGTCTTTTCTTTGATCTAAATAATACGAAACCTCGCTCTATGATTTGAAGTTAAAATTCTCAAATATGGTAATATAGTCACTTTTTTCACGTTATTCATGTAGTCTTATTTTACGTATATATATTCGTTTTTACCAATACTTCGATACTACTTCATGTTTTTTCACGATATGTGATTTGGAATTCAAATCTCAGAATTTCGCATATTTTGCATTTTTAAGCAAGTTTTCTTGCATTTTGTTTTGTACTAAAAATAATCGAATTTAGCAATATTTTGACCTTTATCATCACCTTTTCCTTTATGTGGTTTAAACAAAATATCATCGAATTAGGCCGTTTTTCCACGTTTTTGTGAATTTTCAGTTTATTGTTATTAATTCATTAAATATACAATAAAAATTCTGTAAACACATAATTGATCAGAAAATAACCTTAAATACTTCTTTTTCAATCATCTATTTGTTTCTCGTTAAAATACTGAGTAAGATATTGAAAAGGGGAGAAGTTCTGTTTTTATTGCATATATCGACGTTTCAGCCGGATTAGAACGGTTTTACGTGTACATCTTCCATCGGTAATATAAACCGAAAATCAGGAACGTTTTAGTTAATTTTAATGAAAACACATTGATTTTTATCATTTGTATTGGAAGCAACATCTTTATACGTTTTTAATAGGGTCTAAAAAATACGAAACGTCGCTTTATGATTCGAAGTTAAAATCCTCATATTTGGCATAATAATGACATTTTCACGTTTTTCATGTAGTTTGATATTACGTAAATATATTAATTTTTACCAATATTTCGATACTATTTCATGTAGTATCACGATATGTGCTTTGGCCTTCAAATCCCAGATTATCGCATAATATTGCATTCTAAGCAAATTATCTTGCATTTTGTTTCGTACTAAAAATCATCGAGTTCAGCAATATTTTGACGTTTATCATCCCCCTTTTCCTTTATGTGATTTAAACAAAAATCATCGAATTAGGCAATATTTTGCCGTTTTTCCACGTTTTTGTGAATTTTCAGTTTATTGTTATTATTTCATTAAATATACGAGAAGTATTTTGGAAACACATAATTGATCAGAAAATAACCTTAAATACTTCATTTTCAATCATCTATTTGTTTCTTGTTAAAATATTGAGTAAGATATTGAAAAGGGGAGAAGTTCTGTTTTTATTGCATATATCGACGTTTCAGCCGGATTAGAACTGTTTTACGTTTACATCTTCCATCGGTAATAAAATCCGAAAATCAGGAACATTTTAGTTAATTCTAATGAAAACACATTGATTTTTATCATTTATATTTGAAACAACATTGTCATATGTCTTTTCTTTGATCTAAATAATACGAAACCTATGATTTGAAGTTAAAATCCTCATTTATGGTAATATAGTGACTTTTTTCACGTTATTCATGTAGTCTGATTTTACGTATATATATTCGTTTTTACCAATATTTCGATACTACTTCATGTTTTCTCACGATATGTGATTTGGCCTTCCAATCTTAGAATTTCGCAAATTTTGCATTTATAAGCAAGTTTTCTTGCATTTTGTTTTGTACTAAAAATAATCGAATTTAGAAATATTTTGACCTTCATCATCCCCTTTTCCTTTATGTGACTTAAACAAAATATCATCGAATTTGGCTGTTTTTCCACGTTTTTGTGAATTTTCAGTTTATTGTTATTAATTCATTATATATTCGATAAAAATTGTGCAAACACATAATTGATCAGAAAATAACCTTAAATACTTCATTTTCAATCATCTATTTGTTTCTCGTTAAAATACTGAGTAAGATATTGAAAAGGGGAGAAGTTCTGTTTTTATTGCATATATCGACGTTCAGCCGGATTAGAACGGTTTTACGTGTACATCTTCCATCGGTAATATAAACGGAAAATTAGGAACATTTTAGTTAATTCTAATGAAAACACATTGATTTTTATCATTTGTATTTGAAACAACATTGTCATATGTCTTTTCTTTGATCTAAATAATACGAAACCTCGCTCTATGATTTGAAGTTAAAATTCTCAAATATGGTAATATAGTCACTTTTTTCACGTTATTTATGTAGTCTGATTTTACTTATATATATTCGTTTTTACCAATACTTCGATACTACTTTATGTTTTTTCACGATATGTGATTTGGCCTTCAAATCTCAGAATTTCGCAAATTTTGCATTTATAAGCAAGTTTTCTTGCATTTTGTTTTGTACTAAAAAAAATCGAATTTAGCAATATTTTGCCCTTTATCATCCCCTTTTCCTTTATGTGATTTAAACAAAATATCATCGAATTAGGCCGTTTTTCCACGTTTTTTTGAATTTTCAGTTTATTGTTATTAATTCATTAAATATACGATAAAAATTATGCAAACACATAATTGATCAGAAAATAACCTTAAATACTTCTTTTTCAATCATCTATTTGTTTCTCGTTAAAATACTGAGTACGATATTGAAAAGGGGAGAAGTTCTGTTTTTATTGCATATATCGACGTTTCAGCCGGATTAGAACTGTTTTACGTGTACATCTTCCATCGGTAATATACCCCGAAAATCAGGAACATTTTAGTAAATTTTAATGAAAACACATTGATTTTTATCATTTGTATTGGAAGCAACATCTTTATACGTCTTTTATAGTGTCTAAAATATACGAAACGTCGCTTTATGAATCGAAGTTAAAATCCTCATATTTGGCATAATAATGACTTTTTCACGTTTTTCATGTAGTTTGATATTACGTAAATATATTCATTTTTACCAATATTTCGATATTATTTCATGTAGTATCACGATATGTGCTTTGGCCTTCAAATCCCAGATTTTCGCATAATATTGCATTTGAAGCTAGTTTTCTTGCATTTTGTTTCGTACTAAAAATCATCCAATTAAGCAATATTTTGACGTTTATCATCCCCTATTTCCTTTATGTGATTTAAACAAAAATCATCGAATTAGGCAATATTTTGCCGTTTTTCCACGTTTTTGTGAATATTCAGTTTATTGTTATTATTTCATTAAATATACGATAAAAATTTTGCAAACACATAATTGATCAAAAAATAACCTTAAATACTTAATTTTCAATCATCTATTTATTTCTCCTTAAAATACTGAGTAAGAAAATAAAAAGGAGAGAAGTTCTGTTTTTATTGCATATATCGACGTTTCAGCCGGATTAGAACTGTTTTACGTGTACATCTTCCATCGGTAATATAAACCGAAAATCAGGAACATTTTAGTAAATTTTAATGAAAACACATTGATTTTTATCATTTGTATTGGAAGCAACATCTTTATACGTCTTTTCTAGGGTCTAAAAAATACGAAACGTCGCTCTATGATTCGAAGGTAAAATCCTCATATTTGGCATAATAATGACTTTTTCACGTTTTTCATGTAGTTTGATATTACGTAAATATATTCATTTTTACCAATATTTCGATACTATTTCATGTAGTATCACAATATGTGCTTTGGCCTTCATATCTCAGATTTTCGCATAATATTGCATTTGAAGCAAGTTTTCTTGCATTTTGTTTTGTACTAAAAATCATCGAATTTAGCAATATTTTGACCTTTATCATCCCCATTTCCTTTATGTGATTTAAACAAAATATCATCGAATTAGGCCGTTTTTCCACGTTTTTGTGAATTTTCAGTTTAATGTTATTAATTCATTATATATTCGATAAACATTATGCAAACACATAATTGATCAGAAAATAACCTTAAATACTTCCTTTTCAATCATCTATTTGTTTCTCGTTAAAATACTGAGTAAGATATTGAAAAGGGGAGAAGTTCTGTTTTTATTGCATATATCGACGTTTCAGCCGGATTAGAACGGTTTTACGTGTACATCTTCCATCGGTAATATAAACCGAAAATCAGGAACATTTTAGTTAATTTTAATGAAAACACATTGATTTTTATCATTTGTATTAGAAGCAACATCTTTATACGTCTTTTATAGGGTCTAAAAAATACGAAACGTCGCTCTATGATTCGAATTTAAAAACCTCATATTTGGCATAATAATGACTTTTTCACGTTTTTCATGAAGTTTGATATTACGTAAAAAAAAATGAATTTTTCATTTTTCATATTTACGTAATATCAAACTTCATGAAAAACGTGAAAAAGTCATTTTTATGCCAAATATGAGGATTTTAAATTCATTTTTATCAATATTTCGAAAAAATGAATCATTGTTACCAAATGATTCATTTTTACCAATATTTCGATACTATTACATATGACAATGTTGTTTCAAATACAAATGACAAAAATCAATGTGTTTTCATTAGAATTAACTAAAATGTTCCTGATTTTCCGTTTATATTACCGACGGAAGATGTACACGTAAAACAGCTCTAATCCGGCTGAAACGTCGATATATGCAATAAAAACAGAACTTCTCCCCTTTCCTCAAATTCAAATGATAAAAATCAATGTGTTTTCATTAGAATTAACTAAAATGTTCCTGATTTTCCGTTTATATTACCGATGGAAGATGTACACGTAAAACCGCTCTAATCCAGCTGAAACGTCGATATATGCAATAAAAACAGAACTTCTCCCCTTTCCAATATCTTACTCAGTATTTTAACGAGAAACAAATAGTTGATTGGAAATGAAGTATTTAAGGTTAGTTTCTAATCAATAATGTGTTTGCATCATTTTTATCGTATATTTAATGAATTAATAGCAATAAACTGAAAATTCACAAAAACCTGGAAAAACAGCAAAATATTGCCTAATTCGATGATATTATGTTTAAATCACATAAAGATAAAGGTCAAAATATTGCTGATTTCGATTATTTTTAGTACGAAACAAAATGCAAGAAAACTTGCTTAAAAATGCAATATTTGCGAAATTCTGAGATTTGAAGGCTTAATCACATATCGTGAGAAAACATGAAGTAGTATCGAAATATTGGTAAAAACGAATATATATATACGTAAAATCAGACTACATGAATACCGTGAAAAAAGTCACTATATTACCATATTTGAGTATTTTAACTTCAAATCATAGAGCGAGGTTTCGTATTATTTAGATCAAAGAAAAGACATATGACAATGTTGTTTCAAATATAAATGATAAAAATCAATGTGTTTTCATTAAAATTAACTAAAATGTTCCTGATTTTCGGTTTATATTACTGATGGAAGATGTACACGTAAAACCGTTCAAATCCGGCTGAAACGTCGGTATATGCAATAAAAACAGAACTTCTCCACTTTTTAATATCTTACTCAGTATTTTAACGAGAAACAAATAGATGATTGAAAATGAAGTATTTAAGGTTATTTTCTGATCAATTATGTGTTTGCATAATTTTTCTCGTGTTTTTAATGAAATAATAACAATAAACTGAAAATTTACAAAAACGTGGAAAAACGGCCTAATTCGATGATATTTTGTTTAAATCACATAAAGGAAAAGGGGATGATAAAGGTCAAAATATTGCTAAATTCGATGATTTTTAGTACAAAACAAAATGCAAGAAAACTTGCTTAAAAATGCAAAATTTGCGAAATTCTGAAATTTGAAGGCCAAATCACATATCGTGAGAAAACATGAAGTAGTATCGAAATATTGGTAAAAACGAATATATATACGTAAAATCACACTACATGAATAACGTGAAAAAAGTCACTATATTACCATATTTGAGGATTTTAACTTCAAATAATAGAGCGAGGTTTCGTATTATTTAGATCCAAGAAAAGACATATGACAATGTTGTTTCAAATACAAATGATAAAAATCAATGTGTTTTCATTAGAATTAACTAAAATGTTCCTGATTTTCCGTTTATATTACCGATGGAAGATGTACACGTAAAATCGCTCTGATCCCGCTGAAACGTCAATATATGCAATAAAAACAGAACTTCTCCCCTTTCCAATAGCTTACTGACTATTTTAACGAGAACAAAAAAATGATTGAAAATGAAGTGTTTAAGGTTAGTTTCTAATCAATTATGTGTTTGCATCATTTTTATCGTATATTTAATGAATTAATAGCAATAAACTGAAAATTCACAAAAACGTGGAAAAACAGCAAAATATTCCCTAATTCGATGATATTTTGTTTAAATCACATAAAGATAAAGGTCAAAATATTGCTGAATTCGATGATTTTTAGTACGAAACAAAATGCAAGAAAACTTGCTTAAAATGCAATATTATGCGATAATCTGGGATTTGAAGGCCAAAGCACATATCGTGATACTACATGAAATAGTATCGAAATATTGGTAAAAATGAATATATTTACGTAATATCAAACTACATGAAAATCGTGAAAAAGTCATTATTATGCCAAATATGAGGATTTTAACTTCGAATCATAGAGCGACCTTTCGTATTTTTTAGACCCTATAAACGACGTATAAAGATGTTGCTTCCAATACAAATGATAAAAATCAATGTGTTTTCATTAAAATTAACTAAAATGTTCCTGATTTTCGGTGTATATTACCGATGGAAGATGTACACGTAAAACCGTTCTAATCCGCCTGAAACGTCGATATATGCAATAAAAACAGAATTTCTCCCCTTTTCAATATCTTACTCAGTATTTTAACGAGAAACAAATAGATGATTGAAAATGAAGTATTTAAGGTTATTTTCTGATCAATTATGTGTTTGCATAATTTTTCTCGTGTATTTAATGAAATAATAACAATAAACTGAAAATTTACAAAAACGTGGAAAAACGGCCTAATTCGATGATATTTTGTTTAAATCACATAAAGGAAAAGGGGATGATAAAGGTCAAAATATTGCTAAATTCGATGATTTTTAGTACAAAACAAAATGCGAGAAAACTTGCTTAAAATGCAAAATTTGCGTAATTCTGAGATTTGAAGGCTTAATCACATATCGTGAGAAAACATGAAGTAGTATCGAAATATTTGTGTAAACGAATATATATACGTAAAATCAGACTACATGAATACCGTGAAAAAAGTCACTATATTACCATATTTGAGGATTTCAGCTTCAAATCATAGAGCGAGGTTTCGTATTATTTAGATCAAAGAAAAGACATATGACAATGTTGTTTCAAATACAAATGATAAAAATCAATGTGTTTTCATTAGAATTAACTAAAATGTTCCTGATTTTCGGTTTATATTACCGATGGAAGATGTACACGTAAAACAGATCTAATCCGGCTGAAACGTCGATATATGCAATAAAAACAGAACTTCTCTTTTTTAAATATCTTACTCAGTATTTTAACGAGAAACAAATAGATGATTGAAAATGAAGTATTTAAGGTTATTTTCTGATCAATTATGTTTTTGCATAATTTTTATCGTATATTTAATGAATTAATAACAATAAACTGAAAATTCACAAAAACGTGGAAAAACAGCAAAATATTGCCTAATTTGATGATATTTTTTTTAAATCACATAAAGGAAATGGGGGATGATAAAGGTCAAAATATTCCTGAATTCGATGATTTCTAGTACGAAACAAAATGCAAGAAAACTTGCTTAAAATGCAATATTATGCGATAATCTGGGAATTGAAGGCAAAAGCACATATCGTGATACTACATGAAATAGTATCGAAATATTGGTAAAAATGAATATATTTACGTAATATCAAACTACATAAAAAACGTGAAAAAGTCATTATTATGCCAAATATGAGGATTTCAACTTCGAATCATAGAGCGACGTTTCGTATTAATAAGATCCAAGAAAAGACATATGACAATGTTGTTTCAAATACAAATGATAAAAATCAATGTGTTTTCATTAGAATTAACTAAAATGTTCCTGATTTTGCGTTTATATTACCGATGGAAGATGTACACGTAAAACCGCTCTATTCCGGCTGAAACGTCAATATATGTAATAAAAACAGAACTTCTCCCCTTTCCAATAGCTTACTCAGTATTTTAACGAGAAACAAATAGTTGATTGAAAATGAAGTGTTTAAGGTTAGTTTCTAATCAATTATTTGTATGCATCATTTTTATCGTATATTTAATGAATTAATAGCAATAAACTGAAAATTCACAAAAACGTAGAAAAACAGCAAAATATTGCCAAATTCGATGATATTTTGTTTAAATCACATAAAGGAAAATGGGGATGATATAAGTCAAAATATTGCTGAATTCAATGATTTTTAGTACGAAACAAAATGCAAGAAAACTTGCTTAAAATGCAATATTATGTGATAATCTGGGATTTGAAGGCCAAAGCACATATCGTGATACTACATTAAATAGTATCGAAATATTGGTAAAAATGAATATATTTACGATGAATATGAATGAATGTGAATATATTGATCAAACTACATAAAAAACGTGAAAAAGTCATTATTATGCCAAATATGAGGATTTTAACTTCGAATCATAGAGCGACGTTTCGTATTTTTTAGACCCTATAAAAGACGTATAAAGATGTTGCTTCCAATACAAATGATAAAAATCAATGTGTTTTCATTAAAATTAACTAAAATGTTCCTGATTTTCGGTTTATATTACCGATGGAAGATGTACACGTAAAACCGTTCTAATCCGGCTGAAACGTCGATATATGCAATAAAAACAGAACTTCTCCCCTTTTCAATATCTTACTCAGTATTTTAACGAGAAACAAATAGATGATTGAAAATGAAGTATTTAATGTTATTTTCTGATCAATTATGTGTTTGCATAATTTTTATCGTATATTTATTGAATTAATAACACAAAACTGAAAATTCACAAAAAAGTGGAAAAACGGCCTAATTCGATGATATTTTGTTTAAATCACATAAAGGAAAAGGGGATGATAAAGGTCAAAATATTGCTAAATTCGATTATTTTTAGTACAAAACAAAATGCAAGAAAACTTTCTTAAAAATGCAAAATTAGCGATATTCTGAGATTTGAAGGCCAAATCACATATCGTGAGAAAACATGAAGTAGTATCGAAGTATTGGTAAAAACGAATATATATACGTAAATCAGACTACATGAATAACGTGAAAAAAGTCACTATATTACCATATTTGAGGATTTTAATTTCAAATCATAGAGCGAGGTTTCGTATTATTTAGATCAAAGAAAAGACATATGACAATGTTGTTTCAAATACAAATGATAAAAATCAATGTGTTTTCATTAGAATTAACTAAAATGTTCCTGATTTTTCGTTTATATTACCGATGGAAGATGTACACGTACTCTAATCCGGTTGAAACGTCTATATATGCAATAAAAACTGAACTTCTCCCCTTTCTAATAGCTTACTCAGTATTTTAACGAGAAACAAATAGTTGATTGAAAATGAAGTGTTTAAGGTTAGTTTCTAATCAATTATGTGTTTGCATCATTTTTATCGTATATTTAATGAATTAATAGCAATAAATAGAAAATTCACAAAAACGTGGAAAAACAGCAAAATATTGCCTAATTTGATGATATTTTGTTTAAATCACATAAAGGAAAAGGGGGATTTATAAAGGTCAAAATATTGCTGAATTCGATGATTTTTAGTACGAAACAAAATGCAAGAAAACTTGCTTAAAATGCAATATTATGCGATAATCAGGGATTTGAAGGCCAAAGCACATATCGTGATACTACATGAAATAGTATCGAAATATTGGTAAAAATGAATATATTTACGTAATATCAAACTACATGAAATACGTGAAAAAGTCATTATCATGCCAAATATGAGGGTTTTAACTTCGAATCATAAAGCGACGTTTCGTATTTCTTAGACAATATAAAAGACGTAAAAAGATGTTGCTTCCAATACAAATGATAAAAATCAATGTGTTTTCATTAAAATTAACTAAAATGTTCCTGATTTTCGGGGTATATTACCGATGGAAGATGTACACGTAAAACCGTTGTAATCCGGCTGAAACGTCGATATATGCAATAAAAACAGAACTTCTCCCCTTTTCAATATCTTACTCAGTATTTTAACGAGAAACAAATAGATGATTGAAAATGAAGTATTTAAGGTTATTTTCTGATGAATTATGTGTTTGTATAATTTTTATCGTATATATTATGAATTAATAACAATAAACTGAAAATTCACAAAAACGTGGAAAAACGGCCTAATTCGATGATATTTTGTATAAATCACATAAAGGAAAAGGGGATGATGAAGGTCAAAATATTGCTAAATTCGAATATTTTTAGTACAAAACAAAATGCCAGAAAACTTGCCTAAAATGCAAAATTTGCGAAATTCTGACATTTGAAAGCCAAATAACATATCGTGAGAAAACATGAAGTAGTATCGAAATATTGGTAAAAACGAATATATATATACGTAAAATCAGACAACGTGAATAACGTCAAAAAAGTCACTTTAATTACCATATATGAGGATTTTAACTTCAAATCATAGAGCGAGGTTTCGTATTATTTAGATCAAAGAAAAGACATATGACAATGTTGGTTCAAATACAAATGATAAAAATCAATGTGTTTTCATTAGAATTAACTAAAATGTTCCTGATTTTCGGTTTATATTACCGATGGAAGATGTACACGTAAAACAGTTCTAATCCGGCTGAAACGTCGATATATGCAATAAAAACAGAACTTCTCCCCTTTTCAATATCTTACTCAGTATTTTAACGAGAAACAAATAGATGATTGAAAATGAAGTATTTAAGATTATTTTCTGATCAATTATGTGTTTGCATAATTTTTATCGTATATTTAATGAATTAATAAGAATAAACGGAAAATTCACAAAAACGTGTAAAAACGGCCTAATTCTATGATATTTTGTTTAAATCACAAAAAGGAAAAGGGGATGATAAAGGTCAAAATATTGCTAAATTCGATGATTTTTAGTACAAAACAAAATGCAAGAAAACTTGCTTAAAAATACAAAATTTGTTAAATTCTGAGATTTGAAGGCCAAATATCGTGAGAAAACGTGAAGTAGTATCGAAATATTGGTAAAAACGAATATATATACGTAAAACCAGACTACATGAATAACGTGAAAAAAGTCACTATATTACCATATTTGAGGATTTTAACGTCAAATAATAGAGCGAGGTTTCGTATTATTTAGATCAAAGAATAGACATATGACAATGTTGTTTCAAATACAAATGATAAAAATCAATGTGTTTTCATTAGAATTAACTAAAATGTTCCTGATTTTCCGTTTATATTACCGATGGAAGATGTACACGTAAAACCGCTCTAATCCGGCTGAAACGTCGATATATGCAATAAAAACAGAACTTCTCCCTTTTTCAATATCTTACTCAGTATTTTAACGAGAAATAAATAGATGATTTCAAATGAAGTATTTAAGGTTATTTTCTGATCAATTATGTGTTTGCATAATTTTTCTCGTATATTTAATGAAATAATAACAATAAACTGAAAATTCACAAAAACATGGAAAAACGGCAGAATATTGCCTAATTCAATGATTTTTGTTTAAATCACATAAAGGAAAAGGGGGATGATAAACGTCAAAATATTGCTTAATTCGATGATTTTTAGTACAAAACAAAATGCAAGAAAACTTGCTTAAAATGCAATATTATACGATAATCTGGGATTTGAAGGCCAAAGCACATATCGTGATACTACATGAAATAATATCGAAATATTGGTAAAAAAAGAATATATTTACGTAATATCAAACTACATGAAAAACGTGAAAAAGTCATTATTATGCTAAATATGAGGATTTTAACTTCGAATCATAGAGCGACGTTTCGTATTTTTTAGACCCTATAAAAGACGTATAAAGATATTGCTTCCAATTCAAATAATAAAAATCAATGTGTTTTCATTAAAATTAACTAAAATGTTCCTGATTTTCGGTTTATATTACCGATGGAAGATGTACACGTAAAACCGTTCTAATCCGGCTGAAACGTCGATAAATGCAATAAAAACAGAACTTCTCCCCTTTCCTCAAATACAAATGAAAAAAATCAATGTGTTTTCATTAAAATTAACTAAAATGTTCCTGATTTTCCGTTTATATTACCGATGGAAGATGTACACGTAAAACCGTTCTAATCCGGCTGAAACGTCGATATATGCAATAAAAACAGAACTTCTCCCCTTTTCAATATCTTACTCAGTATTTTAACGAGAAACAAATAGATGATTGAAAATGAAGTATTTAAGGTTATTTTCTGATCAATTTTGTGTTTGCATAATTTTTCACGTATATTTAATGAAATAATAACAATAAATTGAAAATTCACAAAAACGTGGAAAAACGGCAAAATATTGCCTAATTCGATGATTTTTTTTTAAATCACATAAAGGAGAAGGGGGATGATAAACGTCAAAATATTGCTTAATTCGATGATTTTTAGTACGAAACAAAATGCAAGAAAACTTGCTTAAAATGCAATATTATGCGATAATCAGGGATTTGAAGGCCAAAGCACATATCGTGATACTACATGAAATAGAATCGAAATATTGGTAAAAATGAATATATTTACGTAATATCAAACTACATGAAAACGTGAAAAAGTCATTTTTATGCCAAATATGAGGATTTTAACTTCGAATCATAAAGCGACGTTTCGTATTTTTTAGACCCTATAAAAGACGTATAAAGATGTTGCTTCCAATACAAATGATAAAAATCAATGTGTTTTCATTAAAATTAACTAAAATGTTCCTGATTTTCGGTTTATATTACCGATGGAAGATGTACACGTAAAACCGTTCTAATCCGGCTGAAACGTCGATATATGCAATAAAAACAGAACTTCTCCCCTTTTCAATATCTTACTCAGTATTTTAACGAGAAACAAATAGATGATTGAAAATGAAGTATTTAATGTTATTTTCTGATCAATTATGTGTTTGCATAATTTTTATCGTATATTTATTGAATTAATAACACAAAACTGAAAATTCACAAAAACGTGGAAAAACGGCCTAATTCGATGATATTTTGTTTAAATCACATAATGGAAAAGGGGATGATAAAGGTCAAAATATTGCTAAATTCGATTATTTTTAGTACAAAACAAAATGCAAGAAAACTTTCTTAAAAATGCAAAATTAGCGATATTCTGAGATTTGAAGGCCAAATCACATATCGTGAGAAAACATGAAGTAGTATCGAAGTATTGGTAAAAACGAATATATATACGTAAAATCAGACTACATGAATAACGTGAAAAAAGTCACTATATTACCATATTTGAGGATTTTAACTTCAAATCATAGAGCGAGGTTTCGTATTATTTAGATCAAAGAAAAGACATATGACAATGTTGTTTCAAATACAAATGATAAAAATCAATGTGTTTTCATTAGAATTAACTAAAATGTTCCTGATTTTTCGTTTATATTACCGATGGAAGATGTACACGTACTCTAATCCGGTTGAAACGTCTATATATGCAATAAAAACTGAACTTCTCCCCTTTCTAATAGCTTACTCAGTATTTTAACGAGAAACAAATAGTTGATTGAAAATGAAGTGTTTAAGGTTAGTTTCTAATCAATTATGTGTTTGCATCATTTTTATCGTATATTTAATGAATTAATAGCAATAAATAGAAAATTCACAAAAACGTGGAAAAACAGCAAAATATTGCCTAATTTGATGATATTTTGTTTAAATCACATAAAGGAAAAGGGGGATTTATAAAGGTCAAAATATTGCTGAATTCGATGATTTTTAGTACGAAACAAAATGCAAGAAAACTTGCTTAAAATGCAATATTATGCGATAATCAGGGATTTGAAGGCCAAAGCACATATCGTGATACTACATGAAATAGTATCGAAATATTGGTAAAAATGAATATATTTACGTAATATCAAACTTCATGAAATACGTGAAAAAGTCATTATCATGCCAAATATGAGGATTTTAACTTCGAATCATAAAGCGACGTTTCGTATTTCTTAGACAATATAAAAGACGTAAAAAGATGTTGCTTCCAATACAAATGATAAAAATCAATGTGTTTTCATTAAAATTAACTAAAATGTTCCTGATTTTCGGTTTATATTCCCGATGGAAGATGTACACGTAAAACCGTTGTAATCCGGCTGAAACGTCGATATATGCAATAAAAACAGAACTTCTCCCCTTTTCAATATCTTAGTATTTTAACGAGAAACAAATAGATGATTGAAAATGAAGTATTTAAGGTTATTTTCTGATGAATTATGTGTTTGTATAATTTTTATCGTATATATTATGAATTAATAACAATAAACTAAAAATTCACAAAAACGTGGAAAAACGGCCTAATTCGATGATATTTTGTATAAATCACATAAAGGAAAAGGGGATGATGAAGGTCAAAATATTGCTAAATTCGAATATTTTTAGTACAAAACAAAATGCCAGAAAACTTGCCTAAAATGCAAAATTTGCGAAATTCTGACATTTGAAAGCCAAATCACATATCGTGAGAAAACATGAAGTAATATCGAAATATTGGTAAAAACGAATATATATATACGTAAAATCAGACAACGTGAATAACGTCAAAAAAGTCACTAAATTACCATATATGAGGATTTTAACTTCAAATCATAGAGCGAGGTTTCGTATTATTTAGATCAAAGAAATGACATATGACAATGTTGGTTCAAATACAAATGATAAAAATCAATGTGTTTTCATTAGAATTAACTAAAATGTTCCTGATTTTCAGTTTATATTACCGATGGAAGATGTACACGTAAAACAGTTCTAATCCGGCTGAAACGTCGATATATGCAATAAAAACAGAACTTCTCCCCTTTTCAATATCTTACTCAGTATTTTAACGAGAAACAAATAGATGATTGAAAATGAAGTATTTAAGATTATTTTCTGATCAATTATGTGTTTGCATAATTTTTATCGTATATTTAATGAATTAATAACAATAAACGGAAAATTCACAAAAACGTGTAAAAACGGCCTAATTCTATGATATTTTGTTTAAATCACAAAAAGGAAAAGGGGATGATAAAGGTCAAAATATTGCTAAATTCGATGATTTTTAGTACAAAACAAAATGCAAGAAAACTTGCTTAAAAATACAAAATTTGTTAAATTCTGAGATTTGAAGGCCAAATATCGTGAGAAAACGTGAAGTAGTATCGAAATATTGGTAAAAACGAATATATATACGTAAAACCAGACTACATGAATAACGTGAAAAAAGTCACTATATTACCATATTTGAGGATTTTAACTTCAAATCATAGAGCGAGGTTTCGTATTATTTAGATCAAAGAATAGACATATGACAATGTTGTTTCAAATACAAATGATAAAAATCAATGTGTTTTCATTAGAATTAACTAAAATGTTCCTGATTTTCCGTTTATATTACCGATGGAAGATGTACACGTAAAACCGCTCTAATCCGGCTGAAACGTCGATATATGCAATAAAAACAGAACTTCTCCCTTTTTCAATATCTTACTCAGTATTTTAACGAGAAATAAAAAGATGATTTCAAATGAAGTATTTAAGGTTATTTTCTGATCAATTATGTGTTTGCATAATTTTTCTCGTATATTTAATGAAATAATAACAATAAACTGAAAATTCACAAAAACATGGAAAAACGGCAGAATATTGCCTAATTCAATGATTTTTGTTTAAATCACATAAAGGAAAAGGGGGATGATAAACGTCAAAATATTGCTTAATTCGATGATTTTTAGTACAAAACAAAATGCAAGAAAACTTGCTTAAAATGCAATATTATACGATAATCTGGGATTTGAAGGCCAAAGCACATATCGTGATACTACATGAAATAATATCGAAATATTGGTAAAAAAAGAATATATTTACGTAATATCAAACTACATGAAAAACGTGAAAAAGTCATTATTATGCTAAATATGAGGATTTTAAGTTCGAATCATAGAGCGACGTTTCGTATTTTTTAGACCCTATAAAAGACGTATAAAGATATTGCTTCCAATTCAAATAATAAAAATCAATGTGTTTTCATTAAAATTAACTAAAATGTTCCTGATTTTCGGTTTATATTACCGATGGAAGATGTACACGTAAAACCGTTCTAATCCGGCTGAAACGTCGATAAATGCAATAAAAACAGAACTTCTCCCCTTTCCTCAAATACAAATGAAAAAAATCAATGTGTTTTCATTAAAATTAACTAAAATGTTCCTGATTTTCCGTTTATATTACCGATGGAAGATGTACACGTAAAACCGTTCTAATCCGGCTGAAACGTCGATATATGCAATAAAAACAGAACTTCTCCCCTTTTCAATATCTTACTCAGTATTTTAACGAGAAACAAATAGATGATTGAAAATGAAGTATTTAAGGTTATTTTGTGATCAATTATGTGTTTGCATAATTTTTATCGTATATTTAATGAATTAATAACAATAAACTGAAAATTCACAAAAACGTGTAAAAACGGCCTAATTCGATGGTAATTTGATTAAATCACATAAAGGAAAAGGGGATGATAAAGGTCAAAATATTGCTAAATTCGATTATTTTTAGTACAAAACAAAATGCAAGAAAACTTGCTTATAAATGAAAAATTTGCGAAATTCTGAAATTTGAAGGCCAAATCACATATCGTGAGAAAACATGAAGTAGTATCGAAATATTGGTAAAAACGAATATATATACGTAAAATCACACTACATGAATAACGTGAAAAAAGTCACTATATTACCATATTTGAGGATTTTAACTTCAAATCATAGAGCGAGGTTTCGTATTATTTAGATCAAAGAAAAGACATATGACAATGTTGTTTCAAATACAAATGATAAAAATCAATGTGTTTTCATTAGAATTAACTAAAATGTTCCTGATTTTCCGTTTATATTACCGATGGAAGATGTACACGTAAAACCGCTTTAATCCGGGTGAAACGTCGATATATGCAATAAAAACAGAACTTCTCCCCTTTTCAATAGCTTACTCAGTATTTTAACGAGAAACAAATAGTTGTGTTTTATGAAACAAAAGTGTTTAATGAAGTGTTTAAGGTTAATTTCTAATGAATTATGTGTTTGCATCATTTTTATCGTATATTTAATGAATTAATAGCAATAAACTGAAAATTCACAAAAACGTGGAAAAACAGCAAAATGTTGCCTAATTCGATGATATTTTGTTTATATCACATAAAGGAAAAGGGAATGATAAACTTCAAAATATTGCTGAATTCGATGATTTTTAATACGAAACAAAATGCAAGAAAACTTGCATCAAATGCAATATTGTGCCAAAATCTGGGATTTAAAGGCCAAAGCACATATCGTGATACTACATGAAATAGTATCGAAATATTGGTAAAATTGAATATATTTACGTAATATCAAACTACATGAAAAACGTGAAAAAAGTCATTATTATGCCAAATATGAGGATTTTAACTTCGAATCATAAAGCGACGTTTCGTATTTCTTAGACCCTATAAAAGACGTATAAAGATGTTGCTTCCAATACAAATTATAAAAATCAATGTGTTTTCATTAAAATTAACTAAAATGTTCCTGATTTTCAGTTTATATTACCGATTGAAGATATACACGTAAAACCGTTCTAATCCGGCTGAAACGTCGATATATGCAATAAAAACAGAACTACTCCCCTTTTCAATATCTAACTCAGTATTTTAACGAGAAACAAATAGTTGATTGAAAATGAAGTATTTAAGGTTATTATCTAATCAATTATGTGTTTGCATCATTTTTATCGTATATATATGAATTAATACCCATGGACTGAAAATTCACAAAAACGTGGAAAACGGCAAAATATTGCCAAATTCGATGATATTTTGTTTAAATCACATGAAGGAAAAGGGGATGATAAACGTCAAAATATTGCTAAATTCGATGATTTTTCGTACGAAACAAAATGCAAGAAAACTTGCTTAAAATGCAATATTATACGAAATTCTGAGATTTGAAGTCCAAATCACATATCGTGATACTACATGAAATAGTATCGATATATTGGTAAAAATGAATATATTTACGTAATATCAAACTACATAAAAAACGTGAAAAAAGTCACTATTTAACCATATTTCAGGATTTTAATTTCAAATCATAGAGCGAGGCTTCGTATTATTTAAATCCAAGAAAAGACATATGACAATGTTGTTTCCAATACAAATGATAAAAATCAATGTGTTTTCATTAGAATTAACTAAAATGTTCCTGATTTTACGTATATATTACTGATGGAAGATGTACAGGAAAATCGCTCTATTCCGGCTGAAACGTCGATATATGCAATAAAAACAGAATTTCTCCCCTTTTCAATATCTTGCTCAGTATTTTAACGAGAAACAAATAGTTGATTGGGAATGAAGTATTTAAGGTTATTATCTAATCAATTATGTGTTTGCATCATTTTTATCGTATATATATGAATTAATACACATGGACTAAAAATTCACAAAAACGTGGAAAACGGCAAAATATTGCCTAATTCGATGATATTTTGTTTAAATCACATAAAGGAAAAGGGGATGATAAACGTCAAAATATTGCTAAATTCGATGATTTTTCGTACGAAACAAAATGCAAGAAAACTTGCTTAAAATGCAATATTATGCGAAATTCTGAGATTTGAAGGCCAAATCACATATCGTGATACTACATGAAATAGTATAGAAATATTGGTAAAAATGAATATATTTGCGTAATATCAAACTACATGATTAACGTGAAAAAAACACTATTTTACCATATATGAGGATTTTACCTTCAAATCATAGAGCGAGGTTTCGTATTATTTAGATCCAAGAAAAGACATATGACAATGTTGTTTCCAATACAAATGATAAAAATCAATGTGTTTTCGTTAGAATTAACTAAAATGTTCCTGATTTTCCGTTTATATTACCGATGGAAGATGTACACGAAAACCGCTCTATTCCGGCTGAAACGTCGATATATGCAATAAAATCAGAACTTATCCCCCTTTCAATATCTTACTCAGTATTTTAACGAGAAACAAATAGATGATTGAAAATGAAGTATTTAAGGTTATTATCTAATCAATTATGTGTTTGCATCATTTTTATCGTATATATATGAATTAATACCCATGGACTGAAAATTCACAAAAACGTGGAAAACGGCAAAATATTGCCTAATTCGATGATATTTTGTTTAAATCACATGAAGGAAAAGGGGATGATAAACGTCAAAATATTGCTAAATTCGATGATTTTTCGTACGAAACAAAATGCAAGAAAACTTGCTTAAAATGCAATATTATGCGAAATTCTGAGATTTGAAGGCCAAATCACATATCGTGATACTACATGAAATGGTATCGAAATATTGGTAAAAATGAATATATTTTCGTAATATCAAACTACATAAAAAACGTGAAAAAAGTTATTTATTTATATTTTATCGTTATTTAACCATATTTCAGGATTTTAATTTCAAATCATAGAGCGAGGTTTCGTATTATTTAGATCCAAGAAAAGACATATGACAATGTTGTTTCCAATACAAATGATAAAAATCAATGTGTTTTCATTAGAATTAACTAAAATGTTCCTGATTTTCCGTATATATTACTGATGGAAGATGTACACGAAAATCGCTTTATTCCGGCTGAAACGTCGATATATGCAATAAAAACAGAACTTCTCCCCTTTTCAATATCTTACTCAGTATTTTAACGAGAAACAAATAGTTGATTGAAAATGAAGAATTTAAGGTTATTATCTAATCAATTATGTGTTTGAATCATTTTTATCGTATATATAACGAATTAATATCCATAGACTAAAAATTCACAAAAACGTGGAAAAACGGCAAAATATTGCCTAATTCGATGATATTTTGTTAAAATCAAATAAAGGAAACGGGGATGATAAACGTCAAAATATTGCTAAATTCGATGATTTTTCGTACGAAACAAAATGCAAGAAAACTTGCTTAAAATGCGATATTATACGAAATTCTGAGATTTGAAGACCAAATCACATATCGTGATACTACATGAAATAGTATCGAAATATTGGTAAAAATGAATATATTTACGTAATATCAAACTACATGAAAACGTGAAAAAGTCATTTTTATGCCAAATATGAGGATTTTAACTTCGAATAATAAAGCGACGTTTCGTATTTTTTAGACCCTATAAAAGACGTATAAAGATGTTGCTTCCAATACAAATGATAAAAATCAATGTGTTTTCATTAAAATTAACTAAAATGTTCCTGATTTTCGGTTTATATTACCGATGGAAGATGTACACGTAAAACCGTTCTAATCCGGCTGAAACGTCGATATATGCAATAAAAACAGAACTTCTCCCCTTTTCAATATCTTACTCAGTATTTTAACGAGAAACAAATAGATGATTGAAAATGAAGTATTTAATGTTATTTTCTGATCAATTATGTGTTTGCATAATTTTTATCGTATATTTATTGAATTAATAACACAAAACTGAAAATTCACAAAAACGTGGGATAACGGCCTAATTCGATGATATTTTGTTTAAATCACATAAAGGAAAAGGGGATGATAAAGGTCAAAATATTGCTAAATTCGATTATTTTTAGTACAAAACAAAATGCAAGAAAACTTTCTTAAAAATGCAAAATTAGCGATATTCTGAGATTTGAAGGCCAAATCACATATCGTGAGAAAACATGAAGTAGTATCGAAGTATTGGTAAAAACGAATATATATACGTAAAATCAGACTACATGAATAACGTGAAAAAAGTCACTATATTACCATATTTGAGGATTTTAACTTCAAATCATAGAGCGAGGTTTCGTATTATTTAGATCAAAGAAAAGACATATGACAATGTTGTTTCAAATACAAATGATAAAAATCAATGTGTTTTCATTAGAATTAACTAAAATGTTCCTGATTTTTCGTTTATATTACCGATGGAAGATGTATACGTACTCTAATCCGGTTGAAACGTCTATATATGCAATATAAACTGAACTTCTCCCCTTTCTAATAGCTTACTCAGTATTTTAACGAGAAACAAATAGTTGATTGAAAATGAAGTGTTTAAGGTTAGTTTCTAATCAATTATGTGTTTGCATCATTTTTATCGTATATTTATTGAATTAATAGCAATAAATAGAAAATTCACAAAAACGTGGAAAAACAGCAAAATATTGCCTAATTTGATGATATTTTGTTTAAATCACATAAAGGAAAAGGGGGATTTATAAAGGTCAAAATATTGCTGAATTCGATGATTTTTAGTACGAAACAAAATGCAAGAAAACTTGCTTAAAATGCAATATTATGCGATAATCAGGGATTTGAAGGCCAAAGCACATATCGTGATACTACATGAAATAGTATCGAAATATTGGTAAAAATGAATATATTTACGTAATATCAAACTACATGAAATACGTGAAAAAGTCATTATCATGCCAAATATGAGGATTTTAACTTCGAATCATAAAGCGACGTTTCGTATTTCTTAGACAATATAAAAGACGTAAAAAGATGTTGCTTCATATACAAATGATAAAAATCAATGTGTTTTCATTAAAATTAACTAAAATGTTCCTGATTTTCGGTTTATATTACCGATGGAAGATGTACACGTAAAACCGTTGTAATCCGGCTGAAACGTCGATATATGCAATAAAAACAGAACTTCTCCCCTTTTCAATATCTTACTCAGTATTTTAACGAGAAACAAATAGATGATTGAAAATGAAGTATTTAAGGTTATTTTCTGATGAATTATGTGTTTGTATAATTTTTATCGTATATATTATGAATTAATAACAATAAACTGAAAATTCACAAAAACGTGGAAAAACGGCCTAATTCGATGATATTTTGTATAAATCACATAAAGGAAAAGGGGATGATGAAGGTCAAAATATTGCTAAATTCGAATATTTTTAGTACAAAACAAAATGCCAGAAAACTTGCCTAAAATGCAAAATTTGCGAAATTCTGACATTTGAAAGCCAAATCACATATCGTGAGAAAACATGAAGTAGTATCGAAATATTGGTAAAAACGAATATATATATACGTAAAATCAAACAACGTGAATAACGTCAAAAAAGTCACTTTAATTACCATATATGAGGATTTTAACTTCAAATCATAGAGCGAGGTTTCGTATTATTTAGATCAAAGAAAAGACATATGACAATGTTGGTTCAAATACAAATGATAAAAATCAATGTGTTTTCATTAGAATTAACTAAAATGTTCCTGATTTTCGGTTTATATTACCGATGGAAGATGTACACGTAAAACAGTTCTAATCCGGCTGAAACGTCGATATATGCAATAAAAACAGAACTTCTCCCCTTTTCAATATCTTACTCAGTATTTTAACGAGAAACAAATAGATGATTGAAAATGAAGTATTTAAGATTATTTTCTGATCAATTATGTGTTTGCATAATTTTTATCGTATATTTAATGAATTAATAACAATAAACGGAAAATTCACAAAAACGTGTAAAAACGGCCTAATTCTATGATATTTTGTTTAAATCACAAAAAGGAAAAGGGGATGATAAAGGTCAAAATATTGCTAAATTCGATGATTTTTAGTACAAAACAAAATGCAAGAAAACTTGCTTAAAAATACAAAATTTGTTAAATTCTGAGATTAGAAGGCCAAATATCGTGAGAAAACGTGAAGTAGTATCGAAATATTGGTAAAAACGAATATATATACGTAAAACCAGACTACATGAATAACGTGCAAAAAGTCACTATATTACCATATTTGAGGATTTTAACTTCAAATCATAGAGCGAGGTTTCGTATTATTTAGATCAAAGAATAGACATATGACAATGTTGTTTCAAATACAAATGATAAAAATCAATGTGTTTTCATTAGAATTAACTAAAATGTTCCTGATTTTCCGTTTATATTACCGATGGAAGATGTACACGTAAAACCGCTCTAATCCGGCTGAAACGTCGATATATGCAATAAAAACAGAACTTCTCCCTTTTTCAATATCTTACTCAGTATTTTAACGAGAAATAAATAGATGATTTCAAATGAAGTATTTAAGGTTATTTTCTGATCAATTATGTGTTTGCATAATTTTTCTCGTATATTTAATGAAATAATAACAATAAACTGAAAATTCACAAAAACATGGAAAAACGGCAGAATATTGCCTAATTCAATGATTTTTGTTTAAATCACATAAAGGAAAAGGGGGATGATAAACGTCAAAATATTGCTTAATTCGATGATTTTTAGTACACAACAAAATGCAAGAAAACTTGCTTAAAATGCAATATTATACGATAATCTGGGATTTGAAGGCCAAAGCACATATCGTGATACTACATGAAATAATATCGAAATATTGGTAAAAAAAGAATATATTTACGTAATATCAAACTACATGAAAAACGTGAAAAAGTCATTATTATGCTAAATATGAGGATTTTAACTTCGAATCATAGAGCGACGTTTCGTATTTTTTAGACCCTATAAAAGACGTATAAAGATATTGCTTCATATTCAAATAATAAAAATCAATGTGTTTTCATTAAAATTAACTAAAATGTTCCTGATTTTCGGTTTATATTACCGATGGAAGATGTACACGTAAAACCGTTCTAATCCGGCTGAAACGTCGATAAATGCAATAAAAACAGAACTTCTCCCCTTTCCTCAAATACAAATGAAAAAAATCAATGTGTTTTCATTAAAATTAACTAAAATGTTCCTGATTTTCCGTTTATATTACCGATGGAAGATGTACACGTAAAACCGTTCTAATCCGGCTGAAACGTCGATATATGCAATAAAAACAGAACTTCTCCCCTTTTCAATATCTTACTCAGTATTTTAACGAGAAACAAATAGATGATTGAAAATGAAGTATTTAAGGTTATTTTCTGATCAATTTTGTGTTTGCATAATTTTTCACGTATATTTAATGAAATAATAACAATAAATTGAAAATTCACAAAAACGTGGAAAAACGGCAAAATATTGCCTAATTCGATTATTTTTTTTTAAATCACATAAAGGAGAAGGGGGATGATAAACGTCAAAATATTGCTTAATTCGATGATTTTTAGTACGAAACAAAATGCAAGAAAACTTGCTTAAAATGCAATATTATGCGATAATCTGGGATTTGAAGGCCAAAGCACATATCGTGATACTACATGAAATAGTATCGAAATATTGGTAAAAATGAATATATTTACGTAATATCAAACTACATGAAAACGTGAAAAAGTCATTTTTATGCCAAATATGAGGATTTTAACTTCGAATCATAAAGCGACGTTTCGTATTTTTTAGACCCTATAAAAGACGTATAAAGATGTTGCTTCCAATACAAATGATAAAAATCAATGTGTTTTCATTAAAATTAACTAAAATGTTCCTGATTTTCGGTTTATATTACCGATGGAAGATGTACACGTAAAACCGTTCTAATCCGGCTGAAACGTCGATATATGCAATAAAAACAGAACTTCTCCCCTTTTCAATATCTTACTCAGTATTTTAACGAGAAACAAATAGATGATTGAAAATGAAGTATTTAATGTTATTTTCTGATCAATTATGTGTTTGCATAATTTTTATCGTATATTTATTGAATTAATAACACAAAACTGAAAATTCACAAAAACGTGGAAAAACGGCCTAATTCGATGATATTTTGTTTAAATCACATAATGGAAAAGGGGATGATAAAGGTCAAAATATTGCTAAATTCGATTATTTTTAGTACAAAACAAAATGCAAGAAAACTTTCTTAAAAATGCAAAATTAGCGATATTCTGAGATTTGAAGGCCAAATCACATATTGTGAGAAAACATGAAGTAGTATCGAAGTATTGGTAAAAACGAATATATATACGTAAAATCAGACTACATGAATAACGTGAAAAAAGTCACTATATTACCATATTTGAGGATTTTAACTTCAAATCATAGAGCGAGGTTTCGTATTATTTAGATCAAAGAAAAGACATATGACAATGTTGTTTCAAATACAAATGATAAAAATCAATGTGTTTTCATTAGAATTAACTAAAATGTTCCTGATTTTTCGTTTATATTACCGATGGAAGATGTACACGTACTCTAATCCGGTTGAAACGTCTATATATGCAATAAAAACTGAACTTCTCCCCTTTCTAATAGCTTACTCAGTATTTTAACGAGAAACAAATAGTTGATTGAAAATGAAGTGTTTAAGGTTAGTTTCTAATCAATTATGTGTTTGCATCATTTTTATCGTATATTTAATGAATTAATAGCAATAAATAGAAAATTCACAAAAACGTGGAAAAACAGCAAAATATTGCCTAATTTGATGATATTTTGTTTAAATCACATAAAGGAAAAGGGGGATTTATAAAGGTCAAAATATTGCTGAATTCGATGATTTTTAGTACGAAACAAAATGCAAGAAAACTTGCTTAAAATGCAATATTATGCGATAATCAGGGATTTGAAGGCCAAAGCACATATCGTGATACTACATGAAATAGTATCGAAATATTGGTAAAAATGAATATATTTACGTAATATCAAACTTCATGAAATACGTGGAAAAGTCATTATCATGCCAAATATGAGGATTTTAACTTCGAATCATAAAGCGACGTTTCGTATTTCTTAGACAATATAAAAGACGTAAAAAGATGTTGCTTCCAATACAAATGATATAAATCAATGTGTTTTCATTAAAATTAACTAAAATGTTCCTGATTTTCGGTTTATATTACCGATGGAAGATGTACACGTAAAACAGTTCTAATCCGGCTGAAACGTCGATATATGCAATAAAAACAGAACTTCTCCCCTTTTCAATATCTTACTCAGTATTTTAACGAGAAACAAATAGATGATTGAAAATGAAGTATTTAGGATTATTTTCTGATCAGTTATGTGTTTGCATAATTTTTATCGTATATTTAATGAATTAATAACAATAAACGGAAAATTCACAAAAACGTGTAAAAACGGCCTAATTCTATGATATTTTGTTTAAATCACAAAAAGGAAAAGGGGATGATAAAGGTCAAAATATTGCTAAATTCGATGATTTTTAGTACAAAACAAAATGCCAGAAAACTTGCTTAAAAATACAAAATTTGTTAAATTCTGAGATTTGAAGGCCAAATATCGTGAGAAAACGTGAAGTAGTATCGAAATATTGGTAAAAACGTATATATATACGTAAAACCAGACTACATGAATAACGTGAAAAAAGTCACTATATTACCATATTTGAGGATTTTAACTTCAAATCATAGAGCGAGGTTTCGTATTATTTAGATCAAAGAATAGACATATGACAATGTTGTTTCAAATACAAATGATAAAAATCAATGTGTTTTCATTAGAATTAACTAAAATGTTCCTGATTTTCCGTTTATATTACCGATGGAAGATGTACACGTAAAACCGCTCTAATCCGGCTGAAACGTCGATATATGCAATAAAAACAGAACTTCTCCCTTTTTCAATATCTTACTCAGTATTTTAACGAGAAATAAATAGATGATTTCAAATGAAGTATTTAAGGTTATTTTCTGATCAATTATGTGTGTTTGCATAATTTTTCTCGTATATTTAATGAAATAATAACAATAAACTGAAAATTCACAAAAACATGGAAAAACGGCAGAATATTGCCTAATTCAATGATTTTTGTTTAAATCACATAAAGGAAAAGGGGGATGATAAACGTCAAAATATTGCTTAATTCGATGATTTTTAGTACAAAACAAAATGCAAGAAAACTTGCTTATAAATGAAAAATTTGCGAAATTCTGAAATTTGAAGGCCAAATCACATATCGTGAGAAAACATGAAGTAGTGTCGAAATATTGGTAAAAACGAATATATATACGTAAAATCACACTACATGAATAACGTGAAAAAAGTCACTATATTACCATATTTGAGGATTTTAACTTCAAATCATAGAGCGAGGTTTCGTATTATTTAGATCAAAGAAAAGACATATGACAATGTTGTTTCAAATACAAATGATAAAAATCAATGTGTTTTCATTAGAATTAACTAAAATGTTCCTGATTTTCCGTTTATATTACCGATGGAAGATGTACACGTAAAACCGCTTTAATCCGGGTGAAACGTCGATATATGCAATAAAAACAGAACTTCTCCCCTTTTCAATAGCTTACTCAGTATTTTAACGAGAAACAAATAGTTGTGTTTTATGAAACAAAAGTGTTTAATGAAGTGTTTAAGGTTAATTTCTAATGAATTATGTGTTTGCATCATTTTTATCGTATATTTAATGAATTAATAGCAATAAACTGAAAAATCACAAAAACGTGGAAAAACAACAAAATGTTGCCTAATTCGATGATATTTTGTTTATATCACATAAAGGAAAAGGGAATGATAAACTTCAAAATATTGCTGAATTCGATGATTTTTAATACGAAACAAAATGCAAGAAAACTTGCATCAAATGCAATATTGTGCGAAAATCTGGGATTTAAAGGCCAAAGCACATATCGTGATACTACTTGAAATAGTATCGAAATATTGGTAAAATTGAATATATTTACCTAATATCAAACTACATGAAAAACGTGAAAAAAGTCATTATTATACCAAATTTGAGGATTTAAACTTCGAATCATATAGCGACGTTTCGTATTGTTTAGACCTTATAAAAGACGTATAAAAATGTTGCTTCCAATACAAATGATAAAAATCAATGTGTTTCCATTAAAATGAACTAAAATGTTCCTGATTTTCGGTTTATATTACCGATGGAAGATGTACACGTAAAACCGTTCTAATCCGGCTGAAACGTCGATATATGCAATAAAAACAGAACTTCTCCCCTTTTCAATATCTTACTCAGTATTTTAACGAGAAACAAATAGATGATTGAAAATGAAGTATTTAATGTTATTTTCTGGTCAATTATATGTTTGCATAATTTTTATCGTATATTTAATGAATTAATAACAATAAACTGAAAATTCACAAAAACGTGGAAAAACGGCTTAATTCGAGTATATTTTGTTTAAATCACATAAAGGAAAAGGGGATGATAGAGGTCAAAATATTGTTAATTCGATGATTTTTAGTACAAAACAAAATGCAAGAAAACTTGCTTATAAATGCAAAATTTGCGAAATTCTGAAATTTGAAGGCCAAATCACATATCGTGAGAAAACATGAAGTAGTATCGAAATATTGGTAAAAACGAATATATATACGTAAAATCACACTACATGAATAACGTGAAAAAAGTCACTATATTACCATATTTGAGGATTTTAACTTCAAATAATTGAGCGAGGTTTCGTATTATTTAAATCCAAGAAAAGACATATGACAATGTTGTTTCAAATACAAATGATAAAAATCAATGTGTTTTCATTAGAATTAACTAAAATGATCCTGATTTTCCGTTTTGGAAAACAGCCTAATTCGATGGAAGATGTACACGTAAAACCGCTCTAATCCGGCTGAAACGTCGATATATGCAATAAAAACAGAACTTCTCCCCTTTCCAATAGCTTACTCAGTATTTTAACGAGACACAAATAGTTGATTGAAAATGAAGTGTTTAAGGTTAATTTCTAATCAATTATGTGTTTGCATCATTTTTATCGTATATTTAATGAATTAATAGCAATAAACTGAAAATTTACAAAAACGTGGAAAAACGGCCTAATTCGATGATATTTTGTTTAAATCACATAATGGAAAAGGGAATGATAAAGGTCAAAATATTGCTAAATTCAATTATTTTTAGTACAAAACAAAATGCAAGAAAACCTGCTTAAAATGCAAAATTTGCGTAATTCTGAGATTTGAAGGCTTAATCACATATCGTGAGAAAACATGAAGTAGTATCGAAATATTGGTAAAAACGAATATATATATACGTAAAATCAGACTACATGAATACCGTGAAAAAAGTCACTATATTACCATATTTGAGGATTTTAACATCAAATCATAGAGCGAGGTTTCGTATTATTTAGATCAAAGAAAAGACATATGACAATGTTGTTTCAAATACAAATGATAAAAATCAATGTGTTTTCATTAGAATTAACTAAAATGTTCCTGATTTTCCGTTTATATTACCGATGGAAGATGTACACGTAAAACCGCTTTAATCCGGGTGAAACGTCGATATATGCAATAAAAACAGAACTTCTCCCCTTTTCAATAGCTTACTCAGTATTTTAACGAGAAACAAATAGTTGTGCTTTATGAAACAAAAGTGTTTAATGAAGTGTTTAAGGTTAATTTCTAATGAATTATGTGTTTGCATCATTTTTATCGTATATTTAATGAATTAATAGCAATAAACTGAAAATTCACAAAAACGTGGAAAAACAGCAAAATGTTGCCTAATTCGATGATATTTTGTTTATATCACATAAAGGAAAAGGGAATGATAAACTTCAAAATATTGCTTAATTCGATGATTCTTAGTACAAAACAAAATGCAAGAAAACTTGCTTAAAATGCAATATTATACGATAATCTGGGATTTGAAGGCCAAAGCACATATCGTGATACTACATGAAATAATATCGAAATATTGGTAAAAAAAGAATATATTTACGTAATATCAAACTACATGAAAAACGTGAAAAAGTCATTATTATGCTAAATATGAGGATTTTAACTTCGAATCAGAGAGCGACGTTTCGTATTTTTTAGACCCTATAAAAGACGTATAAAGATATTGCTTCCAATTCAAATAATAAAAATCAATGTGTTTTCATTAAAATTAACTAAAATGTTCCTGATTTTCGGTTTATATTACCGATGGAAGATGTACACGTAAAACCGTTCTAATCCGGCTGAAACGTCGATAAATGCAATAAAAACAGAACTTCTCCCCTTTCCTCAAATACAAATGAAAAAAATCAATGTGTTTTCATTAAAATTAACTAAAATGTTCCTGATTTTCCGTTTATATTACCGATGGAAGATGTACACGTAAAACCGTTCTAATCCGGCTAAAACGTCGATATATGCAATAAAAACAGAACTTCTCCCCTTTTCAATATCTTACTCAGTATATTAACGAGAAACAAATAGATGATTGAAAATGAAGTATTTAAGGTTATTTTCTGATCAATTATGTGTTTGCATAATTTTTATCGTATATTTAATGAATTAATAACAATAAACTGAAAATTCACAAAAACGTGTAAAAACGGCCTAATTCGATGGTAATTTGATTAAATCACGAAAAAGAAAAGGAGATGATAAAGGTCAAAATATTGCTAAATTCGATTATTTTTAGTACAAAACAAAATGCAAGAAAACTTGCTTATAAATGCAAAATTTGCGAAATTCTGAAATTTGAAGGCCAAATCACATATCGTGAGAAAACATGAAGTAGTATCGAAATATTGGTAAAAACGAATATATATACGTAAAATCACACTACATGAATAACGTGAAAAAAGTCACTATATTACCATATTTGAGGATTTTAACTTCAAATCATAGAGCGAGGTTTCGTATTATTTAGATCAAAGAAAAGACATATGACAATGTTGTTTCAAATACAAATGATAAAAATCAATGTGTTTTCATTAGAATTAACTAAAATGTTCCTGATTTTCCGTTTATATTACCGATGGAAGATGTACACGTAAAACCGCTTTAATCCGGGTGAAACGTCGATATATGCAATAAAAACAGAACTTCTCCCCTTTTCAATAGCTTACTCAGTATTTTAACGAGAAACAAATAGTTGTGTTTTATGATACAAAAGTGTTTAATGAAGTGTTTAAGGTTAATTTCTAATGAATTATGTGTTTGCATCATTTTTATCGTATATTTAATGAATTAATAGCAATAAACTGAAAATTCACAAAAACGTGGAAAAAACAGCAAAATGTTGCCTAATTCGATGATATTTTGTTTATATCACATAAAGGAAAAGGGAATGATAAACTTCAAAATATTGCTGAAATCGATGATTTTTAATACGAAACAAAATGCAAGAAAACTTGCATCAAATGCAATATTGTGCGAAAATCTGGGATTTAAAGGCCAAAGCACATATCGTGATACTACATGAAATAGTATCGAAATATTGGTAAAATTGAATATATTTACGTAATATCAAACTACATGAAAAACGTGAAAAAAGTCATTATTATACCAAATTTGAGGATTTAAACTTCGAATCATATAGCGACGTTTCGTATTGTTTAGACCTTATAAAAGACGTATAAAAATGTTGCTTCCAATACAAATGATAAAAATCAATGTGTTTCCATTAAAATTAACTAAAATGTTCCTGATTTTCGGTTTATATTACCGATGGAAGATGTACACGTAAAACCGTTCTAATCCGGCTGAAACGTCGATATATGCAATAAAAACAGAACTTCTCCCCTTTTCAATATCTTACTCAGTATTTTAACGAGAAACAAATAGATGATTGAAAATGAAGTATTTAAGGTTATTTTCTGGTCAATTATATGTTTGCATAATTTTTATCGTATATTTAATGAATTAATAACAATAAACTGAAAATTCACAAAAACGTGGAAAAACGGCTTAATTCGAGTATATTTCGTTTAAATCACATAAAGGAAAAGGGGATGATAGAGGTCAAAATATTGTTAATTCGATGATTTTTAGTACAAAACAAAATGCAAGAAAACTTGCTTATAAATGCAAAATTTGCGAAATTCTGAAATTTGAAGGCCAAATCACATATCGTGAGAAAACATGAAGTAGTATCGAAATATTGGTAAAAACGAATATATATATACGTAAAATCACACTACATGAATAACGTGAAAAAAGTCACTATATTACCATATTTGAGGATTTTAACTTCAAATAATTGAGCGAGGTTTCGTATTATTTAGATCCAAGAAAAGACATATGACAATGTTGTTTCAAATACAAATGATAAAAATCAATGTGTTTTCATTAGAAATAACTAAAATGTTCCTAATTTTCCGTTTATATTACCGATGGAAGATGTACACGTAAAACAGATCTAATCCGGCTGAAACGTCGATATATGCAATAAAAACAGAACTTCTCCCCTTTTAAATATCTTACTCAGTATTTTAACGAGAAACAAATAGATGATTGAAAATGAAGTATTTAATGTTATTTTCTGATCAATTATGTGTTTGCATAATTTTTATCGTATATTTAATGAATTAATAACAATAAACTGAAAATTAACAAAAACGTGGAAAAACGACCTAATTCGATGATATTTTGTTTAAGGTTAGTTTCTAATCAATTATGTGTTTGCATCATTTTTATCGTATATTTAATGAATTAATAGCAATAAACTGAAAATTCACAAAAACGTGGAAAAACAGCAAAATATTGCCTAATTTGATGATATTTTTTTTAAATCACATAAAGGAAAAGGGGGATGATAAAGGTCAAAATATTGCTGAATTCGATGATTTTTAGTACGAAACAAAATGCAAGAAAACTTGCTTAAAATGCAATATTATGCGATAATCTGGGATTTGAAGGCCAAAGCACATATCGTGATACTACATGAAATAGTATCGAAATATTGGTAAAAATGAATATATTTACGTAATATCAAACTACATAAAAAACGTGAAAAAGTCATTATTATGCCAAATATGAGGATTTCAACTTCGAACCATAGAGCGACGTTTCGTATTTTTTAGACCCTATAAAAGAAGTATAAAGATGTTGCTTCCAATACAAATGATCAAAATCAATGTGTTTTCATTAGAAATAACTAAAATGTTCCTGATTTTCGGTTTATATTACCGATGGAAGATGTACACGTAAAACCGTTCTAATCCGGCTGAAACGTCGATATATGCAATAAAAACAGAACTTCTCCCCTTTTCAATATCTTACTCAGTATTTTAACGAGAAACAAATAGATGATTGAAAATGAAGTATTTAAGGTTATTTTCTGGTCAATTATATGTTTGCATAATTTTTTCGTATATTTAATGAATTAATAACAATAAACTGAAAATTCACAAAAACGTGGAAAAACGGCTTAATTCGAGTATATTTTGTTTAATTCACATAAAGGAAAAGGGGATGATAGAGGTCAAAATATTGCTAAATTCGATGATTTTTTGTACAAAACAAAATGCAAGAAAACTTGCTTATAAATGCAAAATTTGCGAAATTCTGAAATTTGAAGGCCAAATCACATATCGTGAGAAAACATGAAGTAGTATCGAAATATTGGTAAAACGAATATATATACGTAAAATCACACAACATGAATAACGTGAAAAAGTCACTATATTACCATATTTGAGGATTTTAACTTCAAATCATAGAGCGAGGTTTCGTATTATTTAGATCCAAGAAAAGACATATGACAATGTTGTTTCAAATACAAATGATAAAAATCAATGTGTTTTCATTAGAATTAACTAAAATGTTCCTGATTTTCCGTTTATATTACCGATGGAAGATGTACACGTAAAACCGCTCTAATCCGGCTGAAACGTCAATATATGTAATAAAAACAGAACTTCTCCCCTTTCCAATAGCTTACTCAGTATTTTAACGAGAAACAAATAGTTGATTGAAAATGAAGTGTTTAAGGTTAGTTTCTAATCAATTATTTGTTTGCATCATTTTTATCGTATATTTAATGAATTAATAGCAATAAACTGAAAATTCACAAAAACGTGGAAAAACAGCAAAATATTGCCAAATTCGATGATATTTTGTTTAAATCACAACAAAGGAAAATGGGGATGATATAAGTCAAAATATTGCTGAATTCGATGATTTTTAGTACGAAACAAAATGCAAGAAAACTTGCTTAAAATGCAATATTATGTGATAATCTGGGATTTGAAGGCCAAAGCACATATCGTGATACTACATTAAATAGTATCGAAATATTGGTAAAAATGAATATATTTACGATGAATATGAATGAATATGAATATATTGATCAAACTACATAAAAAACGTGAAAAAGTCATTATTATGCCAAATATGAGGATTTTAACTTCGAATCATAAAGCGACGTTTCGTATTTTTTAGACCCTATAAAAGACGTATAAAGATGTTGCTTCCAATACAAATGATAAAAATCAATGTGTTTTCATCAAAATTAACTAAAATGTTCCTGATTTTCGGTTTATATTACCGATGAAAGATGTACACGTAAAACCGTTCTAATCCGGCTGAAACGTCGATATATGCAATAAAAACAGAACTTATCCCCTTTTCAATGTCTTACTCAGTATTTTAACGAGAAACATATAGATGATTGAAAATGAAGTATTTAAGGTTATTTTCTGATCAATTTTGTGTTTGCATAATTTTTCACGTATATTTAATGAAATAATAACAATAAATTGAAAATTCACAAAAACGTGGAAAAACGGCAAAATATTGCCTAATTCGATGATTTTTGTTTAAATCACTTAAAGGAAAAGGGGATGATAAAGGTCAAAATATTGCTAAATTCGACGATTTTTAGTACAAAACAAAATGCAAGAAAACTTGCTTAAAAATGCTCAATTTGCGAAATTCTGAGATTTGAAGGCCAAATCACATATCGTGAGAAAACATGAAGTAGTATCGAAATATTGGTAGAAACGAATATATATACGAAAAATCACATTGCATGAATAACGTGAAAAAAGTCACTATATTACCATATTTGAGGATTTTAACTTCAAATCATAGAGCGAGGTTTCGTATTATTTAGATCCAAGAAAAGACATATGACAATATTGTTTCAAATACAAATGATACAAATCAATGTGTTTTCATTAGAATTAACTAAAATGTTCCTGATTTTCCGTTTATATTACCGATGGAAGATGTACACGTAAAACCGCTCTAATCCGGCTGAAACGTCGATATATGCAATAAAAACAGAACTTCTCCTTTTCCAGTATCTTACTCAGTATTTTAACGAGAAACAAATAGTTGATTGAAAATGAAGTGTTTAAGGTTAATTTCTAATCAATTATGTGTTTGCATCATTTTTATCGTATATTTAATGAATCAAAAGCAATAAACTGAAAATACACAATAACGTGGAAAAACAACAAAATATTGTCTAATTCGATGATATTTTGTTTATATCACATAAAGGAAAAGGGGATGATAAACGTCAAAATATTGCAGAATTCGATGATTTTTAGTACGAAACAAAATGCAAGAAAACTTGCTTAAAAATGCAAAATTTGCGAAATTCTGAGATTTGAAGGCCAAATCACATATCGTGAGAAAACTTGTAGTAGGATCGAAATATTGGTAAAAACGAATATATATACGAGAAATCACACTACATGAATAACGTGAAAAATGTCACTATATTACCATATTTGAGGATTTTACCTTCAAATCATAGAGCGAGGTTTCGTATTATTTAGATCCAAGAAAAGACATATGACAATGTTGTTTCAAATACAAATGATAAAAATCAATGTGTTTTCATTAGAATTAACTAAAATGTTCCTGATTTTCCGTTTATATTACCAATGGAAGATGTACACGTAAAACCGCTCTAATCCGGCTGAAACGTCGATATATGCAATAAAAACAGAACTTCTCCCCTTTCCAATATCTTACTCAGTATTTTAACGAGAAACAAATAGTTGATTGAAAATGAAATGTTTAAGGTTAATTTCAAATCAATTATGTGTTTGCATCATTTTTATCGTATATTTAATGAATTAATAGCAATAAATTGAAATCTCACAAAAACGCGGAAAAACAGCAAAATATTGCCTAATTCGATGATATTTTGTTTATATCACATAACGAAAAAGGGAATGATAAACGTCAAAATATTGCTGAATTCGATGATTTTAATACGAAACAAAATGCAAGAAAACTTGCTTAAAATGCCATATTATGCGAAAATCTGAGATTTGAAGGCCAAATCACATATCGTGATACTTCATGAAATAGTATCAAAATATTGGTAAAAATGAATATATTTACGAAATATCAAACTACATGAAAAACGTGAAAAAAATCATTATTATACCAAATTTGAGGATTTTAACTTCGAATCATAAAGCGACGTTTCGTATTTTTTAGACCCTAGAAAAGACGTATAAAGATGTTGCTTTAAATACAAATGATAAAAATCAATGTGTATTCATTAAACTTAACTAAAATGTTCCTGATTTTCGGTTTATATTACCGATGGAAGATGTACAACCGTTCTAATCCCGCTGAAACGTCGATATATGCAATAAAAACAGAACTTCTCCCCTTTTCAATATCTTACTCAGTATTTTAACGAGAAACAAATAGATGATTGAAAATGAAGTATTTAAGGTTATTTTCTGATCAATTATGTGTTTGCCTAATTTTTATCGTATATTTAATGAATTAATAACAATAAACTGAAAATTCACAAAAACGTGGAAAAACGGCAAAATATTGCCTAATTCGATGATATTTGTTTAAATCACATAAAGGAAAAGGGGATGATAAAGGTCAAAGTATTGCTAAATTCGACGATTTTTAGTACAAAACAAAATGCAAGAAAACTTGCTTAAAAATGCACAATTTGCGAAATTCTGAGATTTGAAGGCCAAATCATATATCGTGAGAAAACATAAAGTAGTATCGAAATATTGGTAAAAACGAATATATATACGTAAAATCACACTGCATGAATAACGTGAAAAAAGTCACTATATTACCATATTTGAGGATTTTAACTTCAAATCATAGAGCGAGGTTTCGTATTATTTAGATCCAAGAAAAGACATATGACAATGTTGTTTCAAATACAAATGATAAAAATCAATGTGTTTTCATTAGAATTAACTAAAATGTTCCTGATTTTCCGTTTATATTACCGATGGAAGATGTACACGTAAAACCGCTCTAATCCGGCTGAAACGTCGATATATGCAATAAAAACAGAACTTCTCCCCTTTCCAATATCTTACTCAGTATTTTAACGAGAAACAAATAGTTGATTGAAAATGAAATGTTTAAGGTTAATTTCTAATCAATTATGTGTTTGCATCATTTTTATCGTATATTTAATGAATTAATAGCAATAAATTGAAATCTCACAAAAACGTGGAAAAACAGCAAAATATTGCCTAATTCGATGATATTTTGTTTATATCACATAACGGAAAAGGGAATGATAAACGTCAAAATATTGCTGAATTCGATGATTTTTAGTACGAAACAAAATGCATGAAAACTTGCTTAAAATGCCATATTATGCGAAAATCTGAGATTTGAAGGCCAAATCACATATCGTGATACTTCATGAAATAGTATCAAAATATTGGTAAAAATGAATATATTTACGTAATATCAAACTACATGAAAAACGTGAAAAAGTCATTATTATACCAAATTTGAGGATTTTAACTTCGAATCATAAAGCGACGTTTCGTATTTTTTAGACCCTAGAAAAGACGTTTTAAGATGTTGCTTCCAACACAAATGACAAAAATCAATGTGTTTTCATTAAAATTAACTAAAATGTTCCTGATTTTCGGTTTATATTACCGATGGAAGATGTACAACCGTTCTAATCCGGTTGAAACGTCGATATATGCAATAAAAACAGAACTTCTCCCCTTTTCAATATCTTACTCAGTATTTTAACGAGAAACAAATAGATGATTGAAAATGAAGTATTTAAGGTTATTTTCTGATCAATTATGTGTTTGCCTAATTTTTATCGTATATTTAATGAATTAATAACAATAAACTGACAATTCACAAAAACGTGGAAAACGTCAAAATATTGCCTAATTCGATGATATTTTGTTTAAATCACATAAAGGAAAAGGGGATGATAAAGGTCAAAATATTGCTAAATTCGACGATTTTTAGTACAAAATAAAATGCAAGAAAACTTGCTTAAAAATGCACAATTTGCGAAATTCTGAGATTTGAAGGCCAAATCATATTTCGTGAGAAAACATGAAGTAGTATCGAAATATTGGTAAAAACGAATATATATACGTAAAATCACACTGCATGAATAACGTGAAAAAAGTCACTATATTACCATATTTGAGGATTTTAACTTCAAATCATAGAGCGAGGTTTCGTATTATTTAGATCCAAGAAAAGACATATGACAATGTTGTTTCAAATACAAATGATAAAAATCAATGTGTTTTCATTAGAATTAACTAAAATGTTCCTGATTTTCCGTTTATATTACCGATGAAAGATGTACACGTAAAACCGCTCTAATCCGGCTGAAACGTCGATATATGCAATAAAAACAGAACTTCTCCCCTTTCCAATATCTTACTCAGTATTTTAACGAGAAACAAATAGTTGATTGAAAATGAAATGTTTAAGGTTAATTTCTAATCAATTATGTGTTTGCATCATTTTTATCGTATATTTAATGAATTAATAGCAATAAATTGAAATCTCACAAAAACGTGGAAAAACAGCAAAATATTGCCTAATTCGATGATATTTTGTTTATATCACATAACGGAAAAGGGAATGATAAACGTCAAAATATTGCTGAATTCGATGATTTTTAGTACGAAACAAAATGCATGAAAACTTGCTTAAAATGCCATATTATGCGAAAATCTGAGATTTGAAGGCCAAATCACATATCGTGATACTTCATGAAATATTATCAAAATATTGGTAAAAATGAATATATTTACGTAATATCAAACTACATGAAAAACGTGAAAAAAGTCATTATTATACCAAATTTGAGGATTTTAACTTCGAATCATAAAGCGACGTTTCGTAATTTTTAGACCCTAGAAAAGACGTATAAAGATGTTGCTTCCAACACAAATGACAAAAATCAATGTGTTTTCATTAAAATTAACTAAAATGTTCCTGATTTTCGGTTTATATTACCGATGGAAGATGTACAACCGTTCTAATCCGGTTGAAACGTCGATATATGCAATAAAAACAAAGCTTCTCCCCTTTTCAATATCTTACTCAGTATTTTAACGAGAAACAAATAGATGATTGAAAATGAAGTATTTAAGGTTATTTTCTGATCAATTATGTGTTTGCCTAATTTTTATCGTATATTTAATGAATTAATAACAATAAACTGAAAATTCACAAAAACGTGGAAAAACGGCAAAATATTGCCTAATTCGATGATATTTTGTTTAAATCACATAAAGGAAAAGGGGATGATAAAGGTCAAAATATTGCTAAATTCGACGATTTTTAGTACAAAACAAAATGCAAGAAAACTTGCTTAAAAATGCACAATTTACGAAATTCTGAGATATGAAGGCCAAATCATATATCGTGAGAAAACATGAAGTAGTATCGAAATATTGGTAAAAACGAATATATATACGTAAAATCACACTGCATGAATAACGTTAAAAAAGTCACTATATTACCATATTTGAGGATTTTAACTTCAAATCATAGAGCGAGGTTTCGTATTATTTAGATCCAAGAAAAGACATATGACAATGTTGTTTCAAATACAAATGATAAAAATCAATGTGTTTTCATTAGAATTAACTAAAATGTTCCTGATTTTCCGTTTATATTACCAATGGAAGATGTACACGTAAAACCGCTCTAATCCGGCTGAAACGTCGATATATGCAATAAAAACAGAACTTCTCCCCTTTCCAATATCTTACTCAGTATTTTAACGAGAAACAAATAGTTGATTGAAAATGAAATGTTTAAGGTTAATTTCAAATCAATTATGTGTTTGCATCATTTTTATCGTATATTTAATGAATTAATAGCAATAAATTGAAATCTCACAAAAACGCGGAAAAACAGCAAAATATTGCCTAATTCGATGATATTTTGTTTATATCACATAACGAAAAAGGGAATGATAAACGTCAAAATATTGCTGAATTCGATGATTTTAATACGAAACAAAATGCAAGAAAACTTGCTTAAAATGCCATATTATGCGAAAATCTGAGATTTGAAGGCCAAATCACATATCGTGATACTTCATGAAATAGTATCAAAATATTGGTAAAAATGAATATATTTACGAAATATCAAACTACATGAAAAACGTGAAAAAATCATTATTATACCAAATTTGAGGATTTTAACTTCGAATCATAAAGCGACGTTTCGTATTTTTTAGACCCTAGAAAAGACGTAAAAAGATGTTGCTTTAAATACAAATGATAAAAATCAATGTGTATTCATTAAACTTAACTAAAATGTTCCTGATTTTCGGTTTATATTACCGATGGAAGATGTACAACCGTTCTAATCCGGTTGAAACGTCGATATATGCAATAAAAACAAAACTTCTCCCCTTTTCAATATCTTACTCAGTATTTTAACGAGAAACAAATAGATGATTGAAAATGAAGTATTTAAGGTTATTTTCTGATCAATTATGTGTTTGCCTAATTTTTATCGTATATTTAATGAATTAATAACAATAAACTGAAAATTCACAAAAACGTGGAAAAACGGCAAAATATTGCCTAATTCGATGATATTTTGTTTAAATCATATAAAGGAAAATGGGATGATAAAGGTCAAAATATTGCTAAATTCGACGATTTTTAGTACAAAACAAAATGCAAGAAAACTTGCTTAAAAATGCACAATTTGCGAAATTCTGAGATTTGAAGGCCAAATCATATATCGTGAGAAAACATGAAGTAGTATCGAAATATTGGTAAAAACGAATATATATACGTAAAATCACACTGCATGAATAACGTGAAAAAGTCACTATATTACCATATTTGAGGATTTTAACTTCAAATCATAGAGCGAGGTTTCGTATTATTTAGATCCAAGAAAAGACATATGACAATGTTGTTTCAAATACAAATGATAAAAATCAATGTGTTTTCATTAGAATTAACTAAAATGTTCCTGATTTTCTGTTTATATTACCGATGGAAGATGTACACGTAAAACCGCTCTAATCCGGCTGAAACGTCGATATATGCAATAAAAACAGAACTTCTCCCCTTTCCAATATCTTACTCAGTATTTTAACGAGAAACAAATAGTTGATTGAAAATGAAATGTTTAAGGTTAATTTCTAATCAATTATGTGTTTGCATCATTTTTATCGTATATTTAATGAATTAATAGCAATAAATTGAAATCTCACAAAAACGTGGAAAAACAGCAAAATATTGCCTAATTCGATGATATTTTGTTTATATCACATAACGGAAAAGGGAATGATAAACGTCAAAATATTGCTGAATTCGATGATTTTTAGTACGAAACAAAATGCATGAAAACTTGCTTAAAATGCCATATTATGCGAAAATCTGAGATTTGAAGGCCAAATCACATATCGTGATACTTCATGAAATATTATCAAAATATTGGTAAAAATGAATATATTTACGTAATATCAAACTACATGAAAAACATGAAAAAAGTCATTATTATACCAAATTTGAGGATTTTAACTTCGAATCATAAAGCGACGTTTCGTATTTTTTAGACCCTAGAAAAGACGTATAAAGATGTTGCTTCCAACACAAATGACAAAAATCAATGTGTTTTCATTAAAATTAACTAAAATGTTCCTGATTTTCGGTTTATATTACCGATGGAAGATGTACAACCGTTCTAATCCGGTTGAAACGTCGATATATGCAATAAAAACAAAACTTCTCCCCTTTTCAATATCTTACTCAGTATTTTAACGAGAAACAAATAGATGATTGAAAATGAAGTATTTAAGGTTATTTTCTGATCAATTATGTGTTTGCCTAATTTTTATCGTATATTTAATGAATTAATAACAATAAACTGAAAATTCACAAAAACGTGGAAAAACGGCAAAATATTGCCTAATTCGATGATATTTTGTTTAAATCACATAAAGGAAAAGGGGATGATAAAGGTCAAAATATTGCTAAATTCGACGATTTTTAGTACAAAACAAAATGCAAGAAAACTTGCTTAAAAATGCACAATTTGCGAAATTCTGAGATTTGAAGGCCAAATCATATATCGTGAGAAAACATGAAGTAGTATTGAAATATTGGTAAAAACGAATATATATACGTAAAATCACACTGCATGAATAACGTGAAAAAGTCACTATATTACCATATTTGAGGATTTTAACTTCAAATCATAGAGCGAGGTTTCGTATTATTTAGATCCAAGAAAAGACATATGACAATGTTGTTTCAAATACAAATGATAAAAATCAATGTGTTTTCATTAGAATTAACTAAAATGTTCCTGATTTTCCGTTTATATTACCGATGGAAGATGTACACGTAAAACCGCTCTAATCCGGCTGAAACGTCGATATATGCAATAAAAACAGAACTTCTCCCCTTTCCAATATCTTACTCAGTATTTTAACGAGAAACAAATAGTTGATTGAAAATGAAATGTTTAAGGTTAATTTCTAATCAATTATGTGTTTGCATCATTTTTATCGTATATTTAATGAATTAATAGCAATAATTTAAATCTCACAAAAACGTGGAAAAACAGCAAAATATTGCCTAATTCGATGATATTTTGTTTATATCACATAACGGAAAAGGGAATGATAAACGTCAAAATATTGCTGAATTCGATGATTTTTAGTACGAAACAAAATGCATGAAAACTTGCTTAAAATGCCATATTATGCGAAAATCTGAGATTTGAAGGCCAAATCACATATCGTGATACTTCATGAAATAGTATCAAAATATTGGTAAAAATGAATATATTTACGTAATATCAAACTACATGAAAAACGTGAAAAAGTCATTATTATACCAAATTTGAGGATTTTAACTTCGAATCATAAAGCGACGTTTCGTATTTTTTAGACCCTAGAAAAGACGTTTAAAGATGTTGCTTCCAACACAAATGACAAAAATCAATGTGTTTTCATTAAAATTAACTAAAATGTTCCTGATTTTCGGTTTATATTACCGATGGAAGATGTACAACCGTTCTAATCCGGTTGAAACGTCGATATATGCAATAAAAACAGAACTTCTCCCCTTTTCAATATCTTACTCAGTATTTTAACGAGAAACAAATAGATGATTGAAAATGAAGTATTTAAGGTTATTTTCTGATCAATTATGTGTTTGCCTAATTTTTATCGTATATTTAATGAATTAATAACAATAAACTGACAATTCACAAAAACGTGGAAAACGGCAAAATATTGCCTAATTCGATGATATTTTGTTTAAATCACATAAAGGAAAAGGGGATGATAAAGGTCAAAATATTGCTAAATTCGACGATTTTTAGTACAAAACAAAATGCAAGAAAACTTGCTTAAAAATGCACAATTTGCGAAATTCTGAGATTTGAAGGCCAAATCATATATCGTGAGAAAACATGAAGTAGTATCGAAATATTGGTAAAAACGAATATATATACGTAAAATCACACTGCATGAATAACGTGAAAAAAGTCACTATATTACCATATTTGAGGATTTTAACTTCAAATCATAGAGCGAGGTTTCGTATTATTTAGATCCAAGAAAAGACATATGACAATGTTGTTTCAAATACAAATGATAAAAATCAATGTGTTTTCATTAGAAATAACTAAAATGTTCCTGATTTTCCGTTTATATTACCGATGGAAGATGTACACGTAAAACCGCTCTAATCCGGCTGAAACGTCGATATATGCAATAAAAACAGAACTTCTCCCCTTTCCAATATCTTACTCAGTATTTTAACGAGAAACAAATAGTTGATTGAAAATGAAATGTTTAAGGTTAATTTCTAATCAATTATGTGTTTGCATCATTTTTATCGTATATTTAATGAATTAATAGCAATAAATTGAAATCTCACAAAAACTTGGAAAAACAGCAAAATATTGCCTAATTCGATGATATTTTGTTTATATCACATAACGGAAAAGTGAATGATAAACGTCAAAATATTGCTGAATTCGATGATTTTTAGTACGAAACAAAATGCATGAAAACTTGCTTAAAATGCCATATTATGCGAAAATCTGAGATTTGAAGGCCAAATCACATATCGTGATACTTCATGAAATATTATCAAAATATTGGTGAAAATGAATATATTTACGTAATATCAAACTACATGAAAAACGTGAAAAAAGTCATTATTATACCAAATTTGAGGATTTTAACTTCGAATCATAAAGCGACGTTTCGTATTTTTTAGACCCTAGAAAAGACGTATAAAGATGTTGCTTCCAACACAAATGACAAAAATCAATGTGTTTTCATTAAAATTAACTAAAATGTTCCTGATTTTCGGTTTATATTACCGATGGAAGATGTACAACCGTTCTAATCCGGTTGAAACGTCGATATATGCAATAAAAACAAAACTTCTCCCCTTTTCAATATCTTACTCAGTATTTTAACGAGAAACAAATAGATGATTGAAAATGAAGTATTTAAGGTTATTTTCTGATCAATTATGTGTTTGCCTAATTTTTATCGTATATTTAATGAATTAATAACAATAAACTGAAAATTCACAAAAACGTGGAAAAACGGCAAAATATTGCCTAATTCGATGATATTTTGTTTAAATCACATAAAGGAAAAGGGGATGATAAAGGTCAAAATATTGCTAAATTCGACGATTTCTAGTACAAAACAAAATGCAAGAAAACTTGCTTAAAAATGCACAATTTGCGAAATTCTGAGATTTGAAGGCCAAATCATATATCGTGAGAAAACATGAAGTAGTATTGAAATATTGGTAAAAACGAATATATATACGTAAAATCACACTGCATGAATAACGTGAAAAAGTCACTATATTACCATATTTGAGGATTTTAACTTTAAATCATAGAGCGAGGTTTCGTATTATTTAGATCCAAGAAAAGACATATGACAATGTTGTTTCAAATACAAATGATAAAAATCAATGTGTTTTCATTAGAATTAACTAAAATGTTCCTGATTTTCCGTTTATATTACCGATGGAAGATGTACACGTAAAACCGCTCTAATCCGGCTGAAACGTCGATATATGCAATAAAAACAGAACTTCTCCCCTTTCCAATATCTTACTCAGTATTTTAACGAGAAACAAATAGTTGATTGAAAATGAAATGTTTAAGGTTAATTTCTAATCAATTATGTGTTTGCATCATTTTTATCGTATATTTAATGAATTAATAGCAATAATTTAAATCTCACAAAAACGTGGAAAAACAGCAAAATATTGCCTAATTCGATGATATTTTGTTTATATCACATAACGGAAAAGGGAATGATAAACGTCAAAATATTGCTGAATTCGATGATTTTTAGTACGAAACAAAATGCATGAAAACTTGCTTAAAATGCCATATTATGCGAAAATCTGAGATTTGAAGGCCAAATCACATATCGTGATACTTCATGAAATAGTATCAAAATATTGGTAAAAATGAATATATTTACGTAATATCAAACTACATGAAAAACGTGAAAAAGTCATTATTATACCAAATTTGAGGATTTTAACTTCGAATCATAAAGCGACGTTTCGTATTTTTTAGACCCTAGAAAAGACGTTTAAAGATGTTGCTTCCAACACAAATGACAAAAATCAATGTGTTTTCATTAAAATTAACTAAAATGTTCCTGATTTTCGGTTTATATTACCGATGGAAGATGTACAACCGTTCTAATCCGGTTGAAACGTCGATATATGCAATAAAAACAGAACTTCTCCCCTTTTCAATATCTTACTCAGTATTTTAACGAGAAACAAATAGATGATTGAAAATGAAGTATTTAAGGTTATTTTCTGATCAATTATGTGTTTGCCTAATTTTTATCGTATATTTAATGAATTAATAACAATAAACTGACAATTCACAAAAACGTGGAAAACGGCAAAATATTGCCTAATTCGATGATATTTTGTTTAAATCACATAAAGGAAAAGGGGATGATAAAGGTCAAAATATTGCTAAATTCGACGATTTTTAGTACAAAACAAAATGCAAGAAAACTTGCTTAAAAATGCACAATTTGCGAAATTCTGAGATTTGAAGGCCAAATCATATATCGTGAGAAAACATGAAGTAGTATCGAAATATTGGTAAAAACGAATATATATACGTAAAATCACACTGCATGAATAACGTGAAAAAAGTCACTATATTACCATATTTGAGGATTTTAACTTCAAATCATAGAGCGAGGTTTCGTATTATTTAGATCCAAGAAAAGACATATGACAATGTTGTTTCAAATACAAATGATAAAAATCAATGTGTTTTCATTAGAAATAACTAAAATGTTCCTGATTTTCCGTTTATATTACCGATGGAAGATGTACACGTAAAACCGCTCTAATCCGGCTGAAACGTCGATATATGCAATAAAAACAGAACTTCTCCCCTTTCCAATATCTTACTCAGTATTTTAACGAGAAACAAATAGTTGATTGAAAATGAAATGTTTAAGGTTAATTTCTAATCAATTATGTGTTTGCATCATTTTTATCGTATATTTAATGAATTAATAGCAATAAATTGAAATCTCACAAAAACTTGGAAAAACAGCAAAATATTGCCTAATTCGATGATATTTTGTTTATATCACATAACGGAAAAGGGAATGATAAACGTCAAAATATTGCTGAATTCGATGATTTTTAGTACGAAACAAAATGCATGAAAACTTGCTTAAAATGCCATATTATGCGAAAATCTGAGATTTGAAGGCCAAATCACATATCGTGATACTTCATGAAATATTATCAAAATATTGGTGAAAATGAATATATTTACGTAATATCAAACTACATGAAAAACGTGAAAAAAGTCATTATTATACCAAATTTGAGGATTTTAACTTCGAATCATAAAGCGACGTTTCGTATTTTTTAGACCCTAGAAAAGACGTATAAAGATGTTGCTTCCAACACAAATGACAAAAATCAATGTGTTTTCATTAAAATTAACTAAAATGTTCCTGATTTTCGGTTTATATTACCGATGGAAGATGTACAACCGTTCTAATCCGGTTGAAACGTCGATATATGCAATAAAAACAAAACTTCTCCCCTTTTCAATATCTTACTCAGTATTTTAACGAGAAACAAATAGATGATTGAAAATGAAGTATTTAAGGTTATTTTCTGATCAATTATGTGTTTGCCTAATTTTTATCGTATATTTAATGAATTAATAACAATAAACTGAAAATTCACAAAAACGTGGAAAAACGGCAAAATATTGCCTAATTCGATGATATTTTGTTTAAATCACATAAAGGAAAAGGGGATGATAAAGGTCAAAATATTGCTAAATTCGACGATTTTTAGTACAAAACAAAATGCAAGAAAACTTGCTTAAAAATGCACAATTTGCGAAATTCTGAGATTTGAAGGCCAAATCATATATCGTGAGAAAACATGAAGTAGTATCGAAATATTGGTAAAAACGAATATATATACGTAAAATCACACTGCATGAATAACGTGAAAAAGTCACTATATTTCCATATTTGAGGATTTTAACTTCAAATCATAGAGCGAGGTTTCGTATTATTTAGATCCAAGAAAAGACATATGACAATGTTGTTTCAAATACAAATGATAAAAATCAATGTGTTTTCATTAGAATTAACTAAAATGTTCCTGATTTTCCGTTTATATTACCGATGAAAGATGTACACGTAAAACCGCTCTAATCCGGCTGAAACGTCGATATATGCAATAAAAACAGAACTTCTCCCCTTTCCAATATCTTACTCAGTATTTTAACGAGAAACAAATAGTTGATTGAAAATAAAATGTTTAAGGTTAATTTCTAATCAATTATGTGTTTGCATCATTTTTATCGTATATTTAATGAATTAATAGCAATAAATTGAAATCTCACAAAAACGTGGAAAAACAGCAAAATATTGCCTAATTCGATGATATTTTGTTTATATCACATAACGGAAAAGGGAATGATAAACGTCAAAATATTGCTGAATTCGATGATTTTTAGTACGAAACAAAATGCATGAAAACTTGCTTAAAATGCCATATTATGCGAAAATCTGAGATTTGAAGGCCAAATCACATATCATGATACTTCATGAAATATTATCAAAATATTGGTAAAAATGAATATATTTACGTAATATCAAACTACATGAAAAACGTGAAAAAAGTCATTATTATACCAAATTTGAGGATTTTAACTTCGAATCATAAAGCGACGTTTCGTATTTTTTAGACCCTAGAAAAGACGTATAAAGATGTTGCTTCCAACACAAATGACAAAAATCAATGTGTTTTTATTAAAATTAACTAAAATGTTCCTAATTTTCGGTTTATATTACCGATGGAAGATGTACAACCGTTCTAATCCGGTTGAAACGTCGATATATGCAATAAAAACAGAACTTCTCCCCTTTTCAATATCTTACTCAGTATTTTAACGAGAAACAAATAGATGATTGAAAATGAAGTATTTAAGGTTATTTTCTGATCAATTATGTGTTTGCCTAATTTTTATCGTATATTTAATGAATTAATAACAATAAACTGAAAATTCACAAAAACGTGGAAAAACGGCAAAATATTGCCTAATTCGATGATATTTTGTTTAAATCACATAAAGGAAAAGGGGATGATAAAGGTCAAAGTGTTGCTAAATTCGACGATTTTTAGTACAAAACAAAATGCAAGAAAACTTGCTTAAAAATGCACAATTTGCGAAATTCTGAGATTTGAAGGCCAAATCAAATATCGTGAGAAAACATGAAGTAGTATCGAAATATTGGTAAAAACGAATATATATACGTAAAATCACACTGCATGAATAACGTGAAAAAAGTCACTATTTTACCATATTTGAGGATTTTAACTTCAAATCATAGAGCGAGGTTTCGTATTATTTAGATCCAAGAAAAGACATATGACAATGTTGTTTCAAATACAAATGATAAAAATCAATGTGTTTTCATTAGAATTAACTAAAATGTTCCTGATTTTCCGTTTATATTACCGATGGAAGATGTACACGTAAAACCGCTCTAATCCGGCTGAAACGTCGATATATGCAATAAAAACAGAACTTCTCCCCTTTCCAATATCTTACTCAGTATTTTAACGAGAAACAAATAGTTGATTGAAAATGAAATGTTTAAGGTTAATTTCTAATCAATTATGTGTTTGCATCATTTTTATCGTATATTTAATGAATCAAAAGCAATAAACTGAAAATACACAATAACGTGGAAAAACAACAAAATATTGCCTAATTCGATGATATTTTGTTTATATCACATAACGGAAAAGGGAATGATAAACGTCAAAATATTGCTGAATTCGATGATTTTTAGTACGAAACAAAATGCAAGAAAACTTGCTTAAAATGCAATTTTATGCAAAAATCTGAAATTTGAAGGCCAAATCACATTTCATGATACTTCATGAAATAGCATCAAAATATTGGTAAAAATGAATATATTTACGTAATATCAAACTACAAGAAAAACGTGAAAAAAGTCATTATTATACCAAATTTGAGGATTTTAACTTCGAATCATAAAGCGACGTTTCGTATTTTTTAGACCCTAGAAAAGACGTATAAAGATGTTGCTTTAAATACAAATGATAAAAATCAATGTGTATTCATTAAACTTAACTAAAATGTTCCTGATTTTCGGTTTATATTAACGATGGAAGATGTACAACCGTTCTAATCCCGCTGAAACGTCAATATATGCAATAAAAACAGAACTGCTCCCCTTTTCAATATCTTACTCATTATTTTAACGAGAAACAAATAGATGATTGAAAATGAAGTATTTAAGGTTATTTTCTGATCAATTATGTGTTTGCCTAATTTTTATCGTATATTTAATGAATTAATAACAATAAACTGAAAATTCACAAAAACGTGGAAAAACGGGAAAATATTGCCTAATTCGATGATATTTTGTTTAAATCACATAAAGGAAAAGGGGATGATGAAGGTCAAAGTATTGCTAAATACGACGATTTTTAGTACAAAACAAAATGCAAGAAAACTTGCTTAAATATGCACAATTTGCGAAATTCTGAGATTTGAAGGCCAAATCATATATCGTGAGAAAACATGAAGTAGTATCGAAATATTGGTAAAAACGAATATATATACGTAAAATCACACTGCATGAATAACGTGAAAAAAGTCACTATATTACCATATTTGAGGATTTTAACTTCAAATCATAGAGCGAGGTTTCGTATTATATAGATCCAAGAAAAGACATATGACAATGTTCTTTCAAATACAAATGATAAAAATCAATGTGTTTTCATTAGAATTAACTAAAATGTTCCTGATTTTCCGTTTATATTACCGATGGAAGATGTACACGTAAAACCGCTCTAATCCGGCTGAAACGTCGATATATGCAATAAAAACAGAACTTCTCCCCTTTCCAATATCTTACTCAGTATTTTAACGAGAAACAAATAGTTGATTGAAAATAAAATGTTTAAGTTTAATTTCTAATCAATTATGTGTTTGCATCATTTTTTTCGTATATTTAATGAATTAATAGCAATAAATTGAAAATTCACAAAAACGTGGAAAAACAGCAAAATATTGCCTAATTCGATGATATTTTGTTTATATCACATAACGGAAAAGGGAATGATAAACGTCAAAATATTGCTGAATTCGATGATTTTTAGTACGAAACAAAATGCAAGAAAACTTGCTTAAAATGCAATATTATGCAAAAATCTGATATTTGAAGGCCAAATATCGTGATACTTCGTGATACTTCATGAAATAGGATCAAAATATTGGTAAAAATGAATATATTTACGTAATATCAAACTACAAGAAAAACGTGAAAAAAGTCATTATTATACCAAATTTGAGGATTTTATCTTCGAATCATAAAGCGACGTTTCGTATTTTTTAGACCCTAGAAAAGACGTATAAAGATGTTGCTTTAAATACAAATGATAAAAATCAATGTGTATTCATTAAACGTAACTAAAATGTTCCTGATTTTCGGTTTATATTACCGATGGAAGATGTACAACCGTTCTAATCCCGCTGAAACGTCGATATATGCAATAAAAACAGAACTGCTCCCCTTTTAAATATCTTAGTATTTTAACGAGAAACAAATAGATGATTGAAAATGAAGTATTTAAGGTTATTTTCTGATCAATTATGTGTTTGCATAATTTTTATCGTATATTTAATGAATTATTAACAATAAACTGAAAATTCGCAAAAACGTGGAAAACGGCAAAATATTGCCTAATTCGATGATATTTTGTTTAAATCACTTAAAGGAAAAGGGGATGATAAAAGTCAAAGTATTGCTAAATTCGACGATTTTTAGTACAAAACAAAATGCAAGAAAACTTGCATAAAAATGCACAATTTGCGAAATTCTGAGATTTGAAGGCCAAATCACATATCGTGAGAAAACATGAAGAAGTATCGAAATATTGGTAAAAACGAATATATATACGTAAAATCACATTGCATGAATAACGTGAAAAAAGTCACTATATTACCATATTTGAGGATTTTTACTTCAAATCATAGAGCGAGGTTTCGTATTATTTAGATCCAAGAAAAGACATATGACAATGTTGTTTCAAATACAAATGATAAAAATCAATGTGTTTTCATTAGAATTACCTAAAATGTTCCTGATTTTCCGTTTATATTACCGATGGAAGATGTACACGTGAAACCGCTCTACTCCGGCTGAAACGTCGATATATGCAATAAAAACAGAACTTCTCCTTTTCCAGTATCTTACTCAGTATTTTAACGAGAAACAAATAGTTGATTGAAAATGAAGTGTTTAAGGTTAATTCTAATCAATTATGTGTTTGCATCATTTTTATCGTATATTTAATGAATCAAAAGCAATAAACTGAAAATACACAATAACGTGGAAAAACAACAAAATATTGTCTAATTCGATGATATTTTGTTTATATCACATAAAGGAAAACGGGATGATAAACGTCAAAATATTGCTGAATTCGATGATTTTTAGTACGAAACAAAATGCAAGAAAACTTGCTTAAAATGCAATATTATGCGAAAATCTAAGATATGAAGGCCAAATCACATATCGTGATACTACATGAAATAGTGTCGAAATATTGGTAAAAATGAATATATTTACGTAATATCAAACTACATGAATAACGTGAAAAAGTCATTATTATGCCAAATTTGAGGATTTTAACTTCGAATCATAGAGCGACGTTTCGTATATTTTAGACCCTAGAAAAGACGTATAAAGATGTTGCTTTAAATACAAGTGATAAAAATCAATGTGTTTTCATTAAACTTAACTAAAATGTTCCTGATTTTCGGTTTATATTACCGATGGAAGATGTACACGTAAAACCGTTCTAATCCGGCTGAAACGTCGATATATGCAATAAAAACAGAACTTCTCCCCTTTTAAATATCTTACTTAGTATTTTAACAAGAAACAAATAGATGATTGAAAATGAAGTATTTAAGGTTATTTTCTGATCAATTATGTATTTGCATAATTTTTATCGTATATTTAATGAATTAATAACAATAAACTGAAAATTCACAAAAACGTGGAAAACGGCAAAATATTGCCTAATTCGATGATATTTTGTTTAAATCATATAAAGGAAAAGGGGATGGTAAAGGTCAAAGTATTGCTAAATTCGACGATTTTTAGTACAAAACAAAATGCAAGAAAACTTGCTTAAAAATGCACAATTTGCGAAATTCTGAGATTTGAAGGCCAAATCACATATCGTGAGAAAACATGAAGTAGTATCGAAATATTGGTAAAAACGAATATATATACGTAAAATCACATTGCATGAATAACGTGAAAAAAGTCACTATATTACCATATTTGAGGATTTTAACTTCAAATCATAGAGCGAGGTTTCGTATTATTTAGATCCAAGAAAAGACATATGACAATGTTGTTTCAAATACAAATGATAAAAATCAATGTGTTTTCATTAGAATTACCTAAAATGTTCCTGATTTTCCGTTTATATTACCGATGGAAGATGTACACGTGAAACCGCTCTACTCCGGCTGAAACGTCGATATATGCAATAAAAACAGAACTTCTCCTTTTCCAGTATCTTACTCAGTATTTTAACGAGAAACAAATAGTTGATTGAAAATGAAGTGTTTAAGGTTAATTTCTAATCAATTATGTGTTTGCATCATTTTTATCGTATATTTAATGAATCAAAAGCAATAAACTGAAAATACACAATAACGTGGAAAAACAACAAAATATTGTCTAATTCGATGATATTTTGTTTATATCACATAAAGGAAAACGGGATGATAAACGTCAAAATATTGCTGAATTCGATGATTTTTAGTACGAAACAAAATGCAAGAAAACTTGCTTAAAATGCAATATTATGCGAAAATCTAAGATATGAAGGCCAAATCACATATCGTGATACTACATGAAATAGTGTCGAAATATTGGTAAAAATGAATATATTTACGTAATATCAAACTACATGAATAACGTGAAAAAGTCATTATTATGCCAAATTTGAGGATTTTAACTTCGAATCATAGAGCGACGTTTCGTATATTTTAGACCCTAGAAAAGACGTATAAAGATGTTGCTTTAAATACAAATGATAAAAATCAATGTGTTTTCATTAAACTTAACTAAAATGTTCCTGATTTTCGGTTTATATTACCGATGGAAGATGTACACGTAAAACCGTTCTAATCCGGCTGAAACGTCGATATATGCAATAAAAATAGAACTTCTCCCCTTTTAAATATCTTACTTAGTATTTTAACAAGAAACAAATAGATGATTGAAAATGAAGTATTTAAGGTTATTTTCTGATCAATTATGTATTTGCATAATTTTTATCGTATATTTAATGAATTAATAACAATAAACTGAAAATTCACAAAAACGTGGAAAACGGCAAAATATTGCCTAATTCGATGATATTTTGTTTAAATCATATAAAGGAAAAGGGGATGATAAAGGTCAAAGTATTGCTAAATTCGACGATTTTTAGTACAAAACAAAGTGCAAGAAAACTTGCTTAAAAATGCACAATTTGCGAAATTCTGAGATTTGAAGGCCAAATCATATATCGTGAGGAAACATGAAGTAGTATCGAAATATTGGTAAAAACGAATATATATACGTAAAATCACACTGCATGAATAACGTGAAAAAAGTCACTATTTTACCATATTTGAGGATTTTAACTTCAAATCATAGAGCGAGGTTTCGTATTATTTAGATCCAAAAAAAGACATATGACAATGTTGTTTCAAATACAAATGATAAAAATCAATGTGTTTTCATTAGAATTAACTAAAATGTTCCTGATTTTCCGTTTATATTACCGATGGAAGATGTACACGTGAAACCGCTCTACTCCGGCTGAAACGTCGATATATGCAATAAAAACAGAACTTCTCCTTTTCCAGTATCTTACTCAGTATTTTAACGAGCAATAAATTGAAAATTCACAAAAACGTGGAAAAACAGCAAAATATTGCCTAATTCGATGATATTTTGTTTATATCACATAACGGAAAAGGGAATGATAAACGTCAAAATATTGCTGAATTCGATGATTTTTAGTACGAAACAAAATGCATGAAAACTTGCTTAGAATGCCATATTATGCGAAAATCTGAGATTTGAAGGCCAAATCACATATCGTGATACTTCATGAAATAGTATCAAAATATTGGTAAAAATGAATATATTTACGTAATATCAAACTACATGAAAAACGTGAAAAAAGTCATTATTATACCAAATTTGAGGATTTTAACTTCGAATCATAAAGCGACGTTTCGTATTTTTTAGACCCTAGAAAAGACGTATAAAGATGTTGCTTCCAACACAAATGACAAAAATCAATGTGTTTTCATTAAAATTAACTAAAATGTTCCTGATTTTCGGTTTATATTACCGATGGAAGATGTACAACCGTTCTTATCCGGTTGAAACGTCGATATATGCAATAAAAACAGAACTTCCCCCCTTTTCAATATCTTACTCAGTATTTTAACGAGAAACAAATAGATGATTGAAAATGAAGTATTTAAGGTTATTTTCTGATCAATTATGTGTTTGCATAATTTTTATCGTATATTTAATGAATTAATAACAATAAACTGAAAATTCACAAAAACGTGGAAAACGGCAAAATATTGCCTAATTCGATGATATTTTGTTTAAATCACTTAAAGGAAAAGGGGATGATAAAGGTCAAAATATTGCTAAATTCGATGATTTTTAGTACAAAACAAAATGCAAGAAAACTTGCTTAAAAATGCAAAATTTGCGAAATTCTGAGATTTGAAGGCCAAATCACATATCGTGAGAAAACTTGAAGTAGTATCGAAATATTGGTAAAAAAGAATATATATACGAGAAATCACACTACATGAATAACGTGAAAAATGTCACTATATTACCATATTTGAGGATTTTACCTTCAAATCATAGAGCGAGGTTTCGTATTATTTAGATCCAAGAAAAGACATATGACAATGTTGTTTCAAATACAAATGATAAAAATCAATGTGTTTTCATTAGAATTAACTAAAATGTTCCTGATTTTCCGTTTATATTACCGATGGAAGATGTACACGTAAAACCGCTCTAATCCGGCTGAAACGTCGATATATGCAATAAAAACAGAACTTCTCCCCTTTCCAATATCTTACTCAGTATTTTAACGAGAAACAAATAGTTGATTGAAAATGAAATGTTTAAGGTTAATTTCTAATCAATTATGTGTTTGCATCATTTTTATCGTATATTTAATGAATTAATAGCAATAAATTGAAATCTCACAAAAACGTGGAAAAACAGCAAAATATTGCCTAATTCGATGATATTTTGTTTAAATCACATAAAGGAAAAGGGGATGATAAAGGTCAAAATATTGCTAAATTCGACGATTTTTAGTACAAAACAAAATGCAAGAAAACTTGCTTAAAAATGCACAATTTGCGAAATTCTGAGATTTGAAGGCCAAATCATATATCGTGAGAAAACATGAAGTAGTATCGAAATATTGGTAAAAACGAATATATATACGTAAAATCACACTGCATGAATAACGTGAAAAAAGTCACTATATTACCATATTTGAGGATTTTAACTTCAAATCATAGAGCGAGGTTTCGTATTATTTAGATCCAAGAAAAGATATATGACAATGTTGTTTCAAATACAAATGAAAAAAATCAATGTGTTTTCATTAGAATTAACTAAAATGTTCCTGATTTTCCGTTTATATTACCGATGGAAGATGTACACGTAAAACCGCTCTAATCCGGCTGAAACGTCGATATATGCAATAAAAACAGAACTTCTCCCCTTTCCAATATCTTACTCAGTATTTTAACGAGAAACAAATAGTTGATTGAAAATGAAATGTTTAAGGTTAATTTCTAATCAATTATGTGTTTGCATCATTTTTATCGTATATTTAATGAATTAATAGCAATAAATTGAAATGTCACAAAAACGTGGAAAAACAGCAAAATATTGCCTAATTCGATGATATTTTGTTTATATCACATAACGGAAAAGGGAATGATAAACGTCAAAATATTGCTGAATTCGATGATTTTTAGTACGAAACAAAATGCATGAAAACTTGCTTAAAATGCCATATTATGCGAAAATCTGAGATTTGAAGGCCAAATCACATATCCTGATACTTCATGAAATGTTATCAAAATATTGGTAAAAATGAATATATTTACGTAATATCAAACTACATGAAAAACGTGAAAAAAGTCATTATTATACCAAATTTGAGGATTTTAACTTCGAATCATAAAGCGACGTTTCGTATTTTTTAGACCCTAGAAAAGACGTATAAAGATGTTGCTTCCAACACAAATGACAAAAATCAATGTGTTTTTATTAAAATTAACTAAAATGTTCCTAATTTTCGGTTTATATTACCGATGGAAGATGTACAACCGTTCTAATCCGGTTGAAACGTCGATATATGCAATAAAAACAGAACTTCTCCCCTTTTCAATATCTTACTCAGTATTTTAACGAGAAACAAATAGTTGATTGAAAATGAAATGTTTAAGGTTAATTTCTAATCAATTATGTGTTTGCATCATTTTTATCGTATATTTAATGAATTAATAGCAATAAATTGAAATGTCACAAAAACGTGGAAAAACAGCAAAATATTGCCTAATTCGATGATATTTTGTTTATATCACATAACGGAAAAGGGAATGATAAACGTCAAAATATTGCTGAATTCGATGATTTTTAGTACGAAACAAAATGCATGAAAACTTGCTTAAAATGCCATATTATGCGAAAATCTGAGATTTGAAGGCCAAATCACATATCCTGATACTTCATGAAATGTTATCAAAATATTGGTAAAAATGAATATATTTACGTAATATCAAACTACATGAAAAACGTGAAAAAAGTCATTATTATACCAAATTTGAGGATTTTAACTTCGAATCATAAAGCGACGTTTCGTATTTTTTAGACCCTAGAAAAGACGTATAAAGATGTTGCTTCCAACACAAATGACAAAAATCAATGTGTTTTTATTAAAATTAACTAAAATGTTCCTAATTTTCGGTTTATATTACCGATGGAAGATGTACAACCGTTCTAATCCGGTTGAAACGTCGATATATGCAATAAAAACAGAACTTCTCCCCTTTTCAATATCTTACTCAGTATTTTAACGAGAAACAAATAGATGATTGAAAATGAAGTATTTAAGGTTATTTTCTGATCAATTATGTGTTTGCCTAATTTTTATCGTATATTTAATGAATTAATAACAATAAACTGAAAATTCACAAAAACGTGGAAAAACGGCAAAATATTGCCTAATTCGATGATATTTTGTTTAAATCACATAAAGGAAAAGGGGATGATAAAGGTCAAAGTATTGCTAAACTCGACGATTTTTAGTACAAAACAAAATGCAAGAAAACTTGCTTAAAAATGCACAATTTGCGAAATTCTGAGATTTGAAGGCCAAATCATATATCGTGAGAAAACATGAAGTAGTATCGAAATATTGGTAAAAACGAATATATATACGTAAAATCACACTGCATGAATAACGTGAAAAAAGTCACTATTTTACCATATTTGAGGATTTTAACTTCAAATCATAGAGCGAGGTTTCGTATTATTTAGATCCAAGAAAAGACATATGACAATGTTGTTTCAAATACAAATGATAAAAATCAATGTGTTTTCATTAGAATTAACTAAAATGTTCCTGATTTTCCGTTTATATTACCGATGGAAGATGTACACGTAAAACCGCTCTAATCCGGCTGAAACGCCGATGTATGCAATAAAAACAGAACTTCTCCCCTTTCCAATATCTTACTCAGTATTTTAACGAGAAACAAATAGTTGATTGAAAATGAAATGTTTAAGGTTAATTTCTAATCAATTATGTGTTTGCATCATTTTTATCGTATATTTAATGAATTAATAGCAATAAATTGAAATCTCACAAAAACGTGGAAAAACAGCAAAATATTGCCTAATTCGATGATATTTTGTTTATATCACATAACGGAAAAGGGAATGATAAACGTCAAAATATTGCTGAATTCGATGATTTTTAGTACGAAACAAAATGGAAGAAAACTTGCTTAAAATGCAATATTATGCGAAAATCTGAGATTTGAAGGCCAAATCACATATCGGGATACTTCATGAAATAGTATCAAAATATTGGTAAAAATGAATATATTTACGTAATATCAAACTATATGAAAAACGTGAAAAAAGTCATTATTATACCAAATTTGAGGATTTTAACTTCGAATCATAAAGCGACGTTTCGTATTTTTTAGACCCTAGAAAAGACGTATAAAGATGTTGCTTCCAACACAAATGACAAAAATCAATGTGTTTTCATTAAAATTAACTAAAATGTTCCTGATTTTCGGTTTATATTACCGATGGAAGATGTACAACCGTTCTTATCCGGTTGAAACGTCGATATATGCAATAAAAACAGAACTTCCCCCCTTTTCAATATCTTACTCAGTATTTTAACGAGAAACAAATAGATGATTGAAAATGAAGTATTTAAGGTTATTTTCTGATCAATTATGTGTTTGCCTAATTTTTATCGTATATTTAATGAATTAATAACAATAAACTGAAAATTCACAAAAACGTGGAAAAACGGGAAAATATTGCCTAATTCGATGACATTTTGTTTAAATCACATAAAGGAAAAGGGGATGATGAAGGTCAAAGTATTGCTAAATTCGACGATTTTTAGTACAAAACAAAATGCAAGAAAACTTGCTTAAAAATGCACAATTTGCGAAATTCTGAGATTTGAAGGCCAAATCATATATCGTGAGAAAACATGAAGTAGTATCGAAATATTGGTAAAAACTAATTTATATACGTAAAATCACACTTCATGAATAACGTGAAAAAAGTCACTATATTACCATATTTGAGGATTTTAACTTCAAATCATAGAGCGAGGTTTCGTATTATATAGATCCAAGAAAAGACATATGACAATGTTGTTTCAAATACAAATGATAAAAATCAATGTGTTTTCATTAGAATTAACTAAAATGTTCCTGATTTTCCGTTTATATTACCGATGGAAGATGTACACGTAAAACCGCTCTAATCCGGCTGAAACGTCGATATATGCAATAAAAACAGAACTTCTCCCCTTTCCAGTATCTTACTCAGTATTTTAACGAGAAACAAATAGTTGATTGAAAATGAAGTGTTTAAGGTTAATTTCTAATCAATTATGTGTTTGCATCATTTTTATCGTATATTTAATGAATCAAAAGCAATAAACTGAAAATACACAATAACGTTGAAAAACAACAAAATATTGTCTAATTCGATGATATTTTGTTTATATCACATAAAGGAAAACGGGATGATAAACGTCAAAATATTGCTGAATTCGATGATTTTTAGTACGAAACAAAATGCAAGAAAACTTGCTTAAAATGCAATATTATGCGAAAATCTAAGATATGAAGGCCAAATCACATATCGTGATACTACATGAAATAGTGTCGAAATATTGGTAAAAATGAATATATTTACGTAATATCAAACTACATGAATAACGTGAAAAAGTCATTATTATGCCAAATTTGAGGATTTTAACTTCGAATCATAGAGCGACGTTTCGTATATTTTAGACCCTAGAAAAGACGTATAAAGATGTTGCTTTAAATACAAATGATAAAAATCAATGTGTTTTCATTAAACTTAACTAAAATGTTCCTGATTTTCGGTTTATATTACCGATGGAAGATGTACACGTAAAACCGTTCTAATCCGGCTGAAACGTCGATATATGCAATAAAAACAGAACTTCTCCAGTTTTAAATATCTTACTTAGTATTTTAACAAGAAACAAATAGATGATTGAAAATGAAGTATTTAAGGTTATTTTCTGATCAATTATGTATTTGCATAATTTTTATCGTATATTTAATGAATTAATAACAATAAACTGAAAATTCACAAAAACGTGGAAAACGGCAAAATATTGCCTAATTCGATGATATTTTGTTTAAATCACTTAAAGGAAAAGGGGATGATAAAGGTCAAAATATTGCTAAATTCGATGATTTTTAGTACAAAACAAAATGCAAGAAAACTTGCTTAAAAATGCAAAATTTGCGAAATTCTGAGATTTGAAGGCCAAATCACATATCGTGAGAAAACTTGAAGTAGTATCGAAATATTGGTAAAAACGAATATATATACGAGAAATCACACTACATGAATAACGTGAAAAATGTCACTATATTACCATATTTGAGGATTTTACCTTCAAATCATAGAGCGAGGTTTCGTATTATTTAGATCCAAGAAAAGACATATGACAATGTTGTTTCAAATACAAATGATAAAAATCAATGTGTTTTCATTAGAATTAACTAAAATGTTCCTGATTTTCCGTTTATATTACCGATGGAAGATGTACACGTAAAACCGCTCTAATCCGGCTGAAACGCCGATATATGCAATAAAAACAGAACTTCTCCCCTTTCCAATATCTTACTCAGTATTTTAACGAGAAACAAATAGTTGATTGAAAATGAAATGTTTAAGGTTAATTTCTAATCAATTATGTGTTTGCATCATTTTTATCGTATATTTAATGAATTAATAGCAATAAATTGAAATCTCACAAAAACGTGGAAAAACAGCAAAATATTGCCTAATTCGATGATATTTTGTTTATATCACATAACGGAAAAGGGAATGATAAACGTCAAAATATTGCTGAATTCGATGATTTTTAGTACGAAACAAAATGCAAGAAAACTTGCTTAAAATGCAATATTATGCGAAAATCTGAGATTTGAAGGCCAAATCACATATCGGGATACTTCATGAAATAGTATCAAAATATTGGTAAAAATTAATATATTTACGTAATATCAAACAATATGAAAAACGTGAAAAAAGTCATTATTATACCAAATTTGAGGATTTTAACTTCGAATCATAAAGCGACGTTTCGTATTTTTTAGACCCTAGAAAAGACGTATAAAGATGTTGCTTCCAACACAAATGACAAAAATCAATGTGTTTTCATTAAAATTAACTAAAATGTTCCTGATTTTCGGTTTATATTACCGATGGAAGATGTACAACCGTTCTTATCCGGTTGAAACGTCGATATAGGCAATAAAAACAGAACTTCCCCCCTTTTCAATATCTTACTCAGTATTTTAACGAGAAACAAATAGATGATTGAAAATGAAGTATTTAAGGTTATTTTCTGATCAATTATGTGTTTGCCTAATTTTTATCGTATATTTAATGAATTAATAACAATAAACTGAAAATTCACAAAAACGTGGAAAACGGCAAAATATTGCCTAATTCGATGATATTTTGTTTAAATCACTTAAAGGAAAAGGGGATGATAAAGGTCAAAATATTGCTAAATTCGATGATTTTTAGTACAAAACAAAATGCAAGAAAACTTGCTTAAAAATGCAAAATTTGCGAAATTCTGAGATTTGAAGGCCAAATCACATATCGTGAGAAAACTTGAAGTAGTATCGAAATATTGGTAAAAACGAATATATATACGAGAAATCACACTACATGAATAACGTGAAAAATGTCACTATATTACCATATTTGAGGATTTTACCTTCAAATCATAGAGCGAGGTTTCGTATTATTTAGATCCAAGAAAAGACATATGACAATGTTGTTTCAAATACAAATGATAAAAATCAATGTGTTTTCATTAGAATTAACTAAAATGTTCCTGATTTTCCGTTTATATTACCGATGGAAGATGTACACGTAAAACCGCTCTAATCCGGCTAAAACGCCGATATATGCAATAAAAACAGAACTTCTCCCCTTTCCAATATCTTACTCAGTATTTTAACGAGAAACAAATAGTTGATTGAAAATGAAATGTTTAAGGTTAATTTCTAATCAATTATGTGTTTGCATCATTTTTATCGTATATTTAATGAATTAATAGCAATAAATTGAAATCTCACAAAAACGTGGAAAAACAGCAAAATATTGCCTAATTCGATGATATTTTGTTTATATCACATAACGGTATGATAAACGTCAAAATATTGCTGAATTCGATGATTTTTAGTACGAAACAAAATGCAAGAAAACTTGCTTAAAATGCAATATTATGCGAAAATCTGAGATTTGAAGGCCAAATCACATATCGGGATACTTCATGAAATAGTATCAAAATATTGGTAAAAATGAATATATTTACGTAATATCAAACTACATGAAAAACGTGAAAAAAGTCATTATTATACCAAATTTGAGGATTTTAACTTCGAATCATAAAGCGACGTTTCGTATTTTTTAGACCCTAGAAAAGACGTATAAAGATGTTGCTTCCAACACAAATGACAAAAATCAATGTGTTTTCATTAAAATTAACTAAAATGTTCCTGATTTTCGGTTTATATTACCGATGGAAGATGTACAACCGTTCTTATCCGGTTGAAACGTCGATATATGCAATAAAAACAGAACTTCCCCCCTTTTCAATATCTTACTCAGTATTTTAACAAGAAACAAATAGATGATTGAAAATGAAGTATTTAAGGTTATTTTCTGATCAATTATGTGTTTGCCTAATTTTTATCGTATATTTAATGAATTAATAACAATAAACTGAAAATTCACAAAAACGTGGATAAACGGGAAAATATTGCCTAATTCGATGATATTTTGTTTAAATCACATAAAGGAAAAGGGGATGATGAAGGTCAAAGTATTGCTAAATTCGACGATTTTTAGTACAAAACAAAATGCAAGAAAACTTGCTTAAAAATGCACAATTTGCGAAATTCTGAGATTTGAAGGCCAAATCATATATCGTGAGAAAACATGAAGTAGTATCGAAATATTGGTAAAAACGAATTTATATACGTAAAATCACACTTCATGAATAACGTGAAAAAAGTCACTATATTACCATATTTGAGGATTTTAACTTCAAATCATAGAGCGAGGTTTCGTATTATATAGATCCAAGAAAAGACATATGACAATGTTGTTTCAAATACAAATGATAAAAATCAATGTGTTTTCATTAGAATTAACTAAAATGTTCCTGATTTTCCGTTTATATTACCGATGGAAGATGTACACGTAAAACCGCTCTAATCCGGCTGAAACGTCGATATATGCAATAAAAACAGAACTTCTCCCCTTTCCAGTATCTTACTCAGTATTTTAACGAGAAACAAATAGTTGATTGAAACTGAAGTGTTTAAGGTTAATTTCTAATCAATTATGTGTTTGCATCATTTTTATCGTATATTTAATGAATCAAAAGCAATAAACTGAAAATACACAATAACGTTGAAAAACAACAAAATATTGTCTAATTCGATGATATTTTGTTTATATCACATAAAGGAAAACGGGATGATAAACGTCAAAATATTGCTGAATTCGATGATTTTTAGTACGAAACAAAATGCAAGAAAACTTGCTTAAAATGCAATATTATGCGAAAATCTAAGATATGAAGGCCAAATCACATATCGTGATACTACATGAAATAGTGTCGAAATATTGGTAAAAATGAATATATTTACGTAATATCAAACTACATGAATAACGTGAAAAAGTCATTATTATGCCAAATTTGAGGATTTTAACTTCGAATCATAGAGCGACGTTTCGTATATTTTAGACCCTAGAAAAGACGTATAAAGATGTTGCTTTAAATACAAATGATAAAAATCAATGTGTTTTCATTAAACTTAACTAAAATGTTCCTGATTTTCGGTTTATATTACCGATGGAAGATGTACACGTAAAACCGTTCTAATCCGGCTGAAACGTCGATATATGCAATAAAAACAGAACTTCTCCAGTTTTAAATATCTTACTTAGTATTTTAACAAGAAACAAATAGATGATTGAAAATGAAGTATTTAAGGTTATTTTCTGATCAATTATGTATTTGCATAATTTTTATCGTATATTTAATGAATTAATAACAATAAACTGAAAATTCACAAAAACGTGGAAAACGGCAAAATATTGCCTAATTCGATGATATTTTGTTTAAATCACTTAAAGGAAAAGGGGATGATAAAGGTCAAAATATTCCTAAATTCGATGATTTTTAGTACAAAACAAAATGCAAGAAAACTTGCTTAAAATGCAAAATTTGCGAAATTCTGAGATTTGAAGGCCAAATCACATATCGTGAGAAAACTTGAAGTAGTATCGAAATATTGGTAAAAACGAATATATATACGAGAAATCACACTACATGAATAACGTGAAAAATGTCACTATATTACCATATTTGAGGATTTTACCTTCAAATCATAGAGCGAGGTTTCGTATTATTTAGATCCAAGAAAAGACATATGACAATGTTGTTTCAAATACAAATGATAAAAATCAATGTGTTTTCATTAGAATTAACTAAAATGTTCCTGATTTTCCGTTTATATTACCGATGGAAGATGTACACGTAAAACCGCTCTAATCCGGCTAAAACGCCGATATATGCAATAAAAACAGAACTTCTCCCCTTTCCAATATCTTACTCAGTATTTTAACGAGAAACAAATAGTTGATTGAAAATGAAATGTTTAAGGTTAATTTCTAATCAATTATGTGTTTGCATCATTTTTATCGTATATTTAATGAATTAATAGCAATAAATTGAAATCTCACAAAAACGTGGAAAAACAGCAAAATATTGCCTAATTCGATGATATTTTGTTTATATCACATAACGGAAAAGGGAATGATAAACGTCAAAATATTGCTGAATTCGATGATTTTTAGTACGAAACAAAATGCAAGAAAACTTGCTTAAAATGCAATATTATGCGAAAATCTGAGATTTGAAGGCCAAATCACATATCGGGATACTTCATGAAATAGTATCAAAATATTGGTAAAAATGAATATATTTACGTAATATCAAACTATATGAAAAACGTGAAAAAAGTCATTATTATACCAAATTTGAGGATTTTAACTTCGAATCATAAAGCGACGTTTCGTATTTTTTAGACCCTAGAAAAGACGTATAAAGATGTTGCTTCCAACACAAATGACAAAAATCAATGTGTTTTCATTAAAATTAACTAAAATGTTCCTGATTTTCGGTTTATATTACCGATGGAAGATGTACAACCGTTCTTATCCTGTTGAAACGTCGATATATGCAATAAAAACAGAACTTCCCCCCTTTTCAATATCTTACTCAGTATTTTAACGAGAAACAAATAGATGATTGAAAATGAAGTATTTAAGGTTATTTTCTGATCAATTATGTGTTTGCCTAATTTTTATCGTATATTTAATGAATTAATAACAATAAACTGAAAATTCACAAAAACGTGGAAAAACGGGAAAATATTGCCTAATTCGATGATATTTTGTTTAAATCACATAAAGGAAAAGGGGATGATGAAGGTCAAAGTATTGCTAAATTCGACGATTTTTAGTACAAAACAAAATGCAAGAAAACTTGCTTAAAAATGCACAATTTGCGAAATTCTGAGATTTGAAGGCCAAATCATATATCGTGAGAAAACATGAAGTAGTATCGAAATATTGGTAAAAACGAATTTATATACGTAAAATCACACTTCATGAATAACGTGAAAAAAGTCACTATATTACCATATTTGAGGATTTTAACTTCAAATCATAGAGCGAGGTTTCGTATTATATAGATCCAAGAAAAGACATATGACAATGTTGTTTCAAATACAAATGATAAAAATCAATGTGTTTTCATTAGAATTAACTAAAATGTTCCTGATTTTCCGTTTATATTACCGATGGAAGATGTACACGTAAAACCGCTCTAATCCGGCTGAAACGTCGATATATGCAATAAAAACAGAACTTCTCCCCTTTCCAGTATCTTACTCAGTATTTTAACGAGAAACAAATAGTTGATTGAAAATGAAGTGTTTAAGG